>NC_083744.1:2850000-3150000 GCF_033458585.1 Syngnathus typhle
AAAACGTTAACAATAAACCGTAGTTTACAACGCATTTACATACTGACTGTACCGAAGACCTGGGCACGTTTTAATTCGGCATTGTGCAAGATTTTCACTCATGTTCCATACGAAATTAACCACAGAAGAAGCGCAATGGGTAGCCTAACCATAAAAAGAGAAGGGCTACGTTTAGGGTGACCAGACGTCCTCTTTGTCCCAGACATGTCCTACTTTTGAGCCCTAAAAAAATGTCCGGGGGGAGTTTCTAAATTGTCCGGGATTCTGTTGGACTGTCTCAAACATATTACATGTATAGTACATTGTCAATAGAATTGCCACTCAATTTCAGGTTTTTCTGTATCGTTCGCAAATAAGTCACAGCCTTCTCCTCAAATTTAGTCACTTTGCTACGAAGTAGGATGGGCTGTCCAGTCTACACTGAGTGTTTACAAGCAATGCCTAAACAAAAATTCACGTTCACGGAGGAGTTGAGTAAAACAATTCCTGTGCTTTCGCCAGGGTCTGTCATGTCTCGTCCCCAGTTTTGTTATGTGTGTAGATTGTCATCGTCTCTGTGTGTCTGTGTGCTCGCCCCTCCCTTCCTGTGTGCCCATGATTAGTGTAATCATACTCACCTGCCTCTTGTTACCTGTGTTGTATTTAAGTTCTGTTTGTGTGTCACCCGTTGTCGGAGCATTGTCGACGATGCATGTGTTCCTGTCTTTTTGTTCCACGTCTTTGTCAGCCAGTCCTGTTGTTGGTTTTGTGAGAGAGTTATGTTAGTCTACCAAGTCTGTGATTTGAGTTTGCTTCAATAAACCCTGGTCCAAGCTGCACTTGGTCGCCCTGCTCCATTTCCAACATCCGCCCGTGACAGGGTCGTGATCCTTATGAAGCTGAGTGCTTGACATGCAAGGTAGGCACTTACGTGTCTGTGGCAAATAAAGGTGCCAACACGCCCCGCAAGAGGAGGACTGAAGAGGAGCCCTTTGTTTTATACAAATGGTGCACCGATGGCCGTATTTCTTTTGTCTTTTTTTAGTTAGTGTACTGAAGGAATGGGGTCTAAATACTAAAAGTTCTGCCTAGCTACAAAAACAAATATGCTCAAACCTCATTGAATAAAGTACATAAACAGAAAAGTATATTCACATATTAAATAAAAAAAAGAAACATTTTAAGCATATATGTAATTATACCTACACACCAAATCAATAAAGAAGACATAACTAGACATTTTTGATAGGTGGTAATGACAAAGGTTTTTATAACTTTATGATCTGATATATATTTCTGACCACTCTGAAATAACAATTTTTTTTTGATATATTGCCTGAATAGCTTAATGACCCTTGAGGAACTGTTTAATGCAGGGGTGGCCAACCAGTCAGAGACTAAGAGCCACATTTTTTACTGTGTCATCGCAAAGAGCCACATCATACACACGAGCACACATGAACACCCCCCCCCCCCCCCACACACACACACACACATACATACACACCCCTCTCCCAAGCCAAATTTATTGTGTGACATTATGTCACGCACCAACATGATAATGACAAATTGACTCCTACAGTACTAAAACCACAGACCAAAGACCACATTTTCAACAATGAACATTGTGTGCATTGTCTCACACGGACAAACTCTCAGTTCAACAAATTCCAGAAACAAAAACACAAGTTTCCACTTACTATGTGTGGTGGGACAGACCATTCGTTTTAGTTTGTCGTTTTCAGGAGACAAGATTTCAATAACGTCACTGAGGCATTTTTTGACGAACTCCACTTCATTGTATGGCTTTTTAGCCCGTGCAATGTTCCAAGCCAGTTGAAACAATGCAAGCGTGACAGTCTCTGAGTGCTTCGTGATTTTTTTGAAAAACTGTACCTACTTTTCTGCCTGACTTTTCAAAGTGTCCAAACTTGTGCTTGCGAAATTCAGTCCCTTTTGCCAAAGTCCTTATCGATATTGGCATGAAGTGAGCTGAAGTGGCGCTGACCATTAGAAGCTTTTAAATGCGCTAATGACGTCCGACATATCAGGCAGAATGGCTTGCCATAGCGTTCAACAAAAAACAACTTTAACTCTGTTATAAACGTCCTGTGTTCATCGTCATATATTCGTTTAGCTGTGCATTTTTTCCTTGCCATTTTGGCCGGGTTGACCACCTCTGGGTTAGCGTCTTGTCAGGTTTTCTGGACCTAATGGGCCCCGTAGTCACAGTCGCCATTCATTAAAAAGCCAGCAAAACCAGTCGCTCTGCCCTGTGTTCATCGTCATATATTCGTTTAGCTGTGCATTTTTTCCTTGACATTTTGAGAGCGAAATTGACACTCCTCAAATGGGTTTGTCCCTCCTCCTTTGCGGGATTTCACTTCACGCGCATGCGCGTTTGACCAAAATACCATATTGAACTCAAGCGAAGCAAATACGCACGAAAAATAAACACAAATGTTGATATGAACGTAAAAGAGCCGCATGAATCCAGCCAAAGAGCCGTATGCGGCTCGCGAGCCGCGGGTTGGCCACCGCTGGTTTAATGCATGCCTGATGATTCTCTAAATCACGGACACTCCCAAAGTCGTCTAAAAATGTTCAGTACTTGATTGTATGTTATGTTTTGACTAATGCTAGACGCCAGCTTTTCGATTACTACTGAACGTTCTGCACAGAGGGAGATATTTTGTCTAACAAAGAAAAGATACGGTTGGAAGCATGATTAAACTAAGAATATAATGACGTAAGCAAAGACATGGAACAAACAAACGAAAACATGGTAAGTGGTGAGAACAAACTTTGCATAGTCAGGGAACATTAATAAATTGATGTCACAGCCAAAAGCTCACATAATTCCGTACAAAATGACAAAATTTAAAGAATGACGAATTGATGAGGTGCGACAGTGTAAGAATGGAGGAGAATGTTTACAGGAAGGTCACTTGGAGATAAAACCAGCAGGTGCCAGAGGGAGATAGCCAAGGACTCGGCCAAAGATGATCGCCAAGGCTGAAAGAAGACAACAGCCCCCACACACACCGAATCGCCCATAACCAGCACCCACTCCCATGGAATCAAACTCTACTGCGAAGTTGCCCCACCCCAGAGACTCATCACTAGTGGTGTAACGATTCATCGATACACATCGATTAATCGATATAATGCTCTACGATTTATTGGCATCGATGCTAAACGTAAACATCGATCTATAGCGCCGTGTTTGACCTCGGACATTAGACGCGACTTTATTTTGAAATCCAGTTCATCGTTGCTTGCTACCTCTTTCCGGGAGCAGTGCGCACGACGTTGTTGTGTTGTGAGCAGAGCAGGCACGTGAAAGGGGAGTCGACAACTAGTACGCGGCTCCTGGGCTGGTGCTATGGCTAGTGTCCAAAAAGACGAGGAAATTTGCTCCCCTTTAGGCTTCAAGTCATTCGTTTGGAAGCACTTTGGATTGCAAAGAAAAGATGGCTCAACGGGCAAGACACGTGCAGTTTGTAAATCCTGCCATGCGGTGATCAAATATTCAGGGACCACAAATCTCGCCGCACATTTAAAGAAAAAAACACGACATCAAGGTTCAGTGTTAAAATAAGCACTTTGTATACTACAATACTCTTGTCATTTCCTAAATAAAGAGTTTGCAGTACCTTGTAGATTTTGCGTATGAATTGTTATAAATCAGGATATTGTTCTATATTTTTTATTTAAAAAAATATATATATCGATCGTAGATATATCGTGAATGAATCGCAGCAGGCTTTAAGATATCGGCAAATATCGTATCGTAGTTCTTTTTATCGATATGATATTGTCTCGTGACAAAACCCGCGATTTACACCCCTACTCATCACCCATCAAACTCGGCCCACACTGGCATGTGCAACTGAATACAAGCTGACCAAAGAACCTTGAACGTTGCCTTTTCTGAATGGAGACTTTCTGCTCTTGAAGGGCCCAGCGCTGTATTGTACTTTCCTGAAAACAGAGCTTCCTTAACAAGAATTGTGATTGAACTCAACCAACCTGTGTAAGTCAAAGTCAGCTTTATTGTCAATCCCTTCATATGTCAAGACACACAAAAAAAACGAAATTCCGTTTCCTCCATCCCACGGTGACGAGACACAGTACACAATAAACATACAAGTAGACGACACAAAATAAAAACAAGAAGGCACAAACAATAAATAATAAATAATAAATAAATAAAATGAGTGATGAATAAATAATAAACAAATAACCCAATAAATAAGAGGAGCAAAACTGAGCCAGTGTGCGTACAGCAGACAGTAAGCATAGCGCAAAGTACAGGACGCTACGCAGAAAGGGGGGGCGAGTTCAGGGATACTAACAGCCTGGAGTATGAAACTGTTGGAGAGTCTGGTGGTGCGGGAGCGCAGGCTCCTGTACCTCTTCCCAGAGGGCAGAAGCTCAAACAAAGAGTGAGCGGGGTGACTCACATCACTCACAATTGTGGTCGCCTTACGGGTGAGATGGGAGGTGTAAATGTCCTTCAAGGAGGGGAGCGAAGCACCAATAATCTTACCAGCCGTGTTCACTATGCGCTGCAGGGCCTTCAAGTTGTAGTCAGTGCAGCCGCCACCCCAAACAGCAGTCTCATTTCTGCTTCAGTGTCTTAACATTTTCCTAAATCTGAAGAAATCAAACGAGCATGCAGTGAGTAAATTGGATAACAGGTTTGCCGTGAGGCGCAGATAGCGCGCGCCCTAAATTGTGGACATAATCCAACAGTACCACTATAAAACTAAAAAATTTTAGTGCACACATGTGTTTTTGTTAGTGTAAATATGTTTTTGTTATTGTATATATGTTGTTTTGTGTTATTCAGGCCGATAAATGCAATTGCTATACAGACACCATGTCCTTAGTGTCATTTTCTGTACCGCTTTGTCCCAGCGGGGGTCGCGGGCGTACTGGAGTCTATCCCAGCCGTCATCGGGCAGTAGGCGGGGGACACCCTGAACTGGTTGCCAGCCAATCGCAGGGCACACAGAGACAAACAACCATCTGCACTCACACCTGCATTTGGAGTGCACAATTGGCCTACCAAGCATGTTTTTGGGATGTGAGAGGAAACCGGAGTGCCCGGAGAAAACCCACGCTGACACGGGTAGAACATGCAAACTCTACACAGGGAGGGCCAGAGGTGGAATCGAACCCGCACCCTCCTAACTGTGAGGCGGACGTGCTAGCCAGTGCGCCACCGAGCCACCCTGTGTCATAACATATGACACAAATTTAAAAAAAGGTGTCCTCTTTTTCAGAAACCCAAATCTGGTCACTCTAGTTACGTTGCCTTGCTTACCTGACAGCTGTTGTCTTTCCTCATTGTCATAAAGACACCGCTTTCTTGTTTCATTCCGCGATTTAAAATGCCGCAATATCTTTGCGACTACAAGTCTACCACAGGTTGCTGCAAGCCATGCAGCGCGACTAGTCTACAGTGGTCCCCAACCTTTTTTGCGCCACGGACTGGTTACGCGTCAGAAATATTTTCGCGGACCGGGCTTTATATAAATAAATAATACATTCATATAAATAAATTATCCATTTAGAATCAATATATAAATACGATGAAATAAAATGATACGACTAGCGTAAAAACAACATAAAAATAAAACTCAGCATTATGTTGAATTAGTGGGAGCGCTGAGCTTGTTTCTCATAAACGAGCTGGTCCCATCTAGGCGTAATCAGAGACAATGACACCTGAAGTGGTTAAGGTTTGTCTTTTAATACAGGATGCTTTGTCTCCATGTGCCGAAGCAGTTTTGAAGGCTTTATTACCTCGTCAGCTAGTCTGTCGCCACATATTATGCAGAGTGGGCTTGGCGCGTCAGAGTCATCTGTGGCGATAATCCATATTTTAAGTAGGACTCCAGACATTTTCTTTTAAATGCAGCTTTCCTTTTCTTAGAAGTCGTAGCCTCTTCTTCTTCCGTCTCTTCATTGGGCTTTTTTCCCTTTCCGAAGAAGCTTTCCAAACATCTCTGTTTCTTGCTCATATTTGCTTGCTTCAGCTGATAAATGAAGGCAAGAAAACAAACATCAGTGTTGGATCAGGGAGGCCATCGAGATCCACAAGCGGGGCCCGAGGACCATCAACAGGGATGAGGGAGCTTTCATGCTCCCTACCACCTGGAGCAGCATTCTGGAAGGGTGAATGGACAGCAGAGGGCGTGACTCACCTGTCAAATCTGACAGGTGAGCCACGCGTTCATTCATCAGCTGATAAAGACGCGTCACACCTACACTAGTGACACTCTGATGAAGGCAAAAGTACACGCCGAAACATGTCAGGTAAATAAAACAACCTAAATCGTTTGTCTGTGATAAAAGAACCAGTCAACTAATTTATAAGTGAAGACAAAATGAACTTAGTACAAACACACGTGACAGTATCAATAATGACGACACGCGCGTGTTAGGGATGGGCGGATCGATACCAAAATATCGATATATCGATCCAGGCTGCTCATTTTTGAGTATCGATCTCCCTAGCTAAAATATCGATACTTACAATTATTTAATTATATTTTTCCTCATTTTTTTCTGCTCCAATTTGACGACTTGCACTCATGCTAGCACTACTTTTCCTTCCGCCTGCTGCACCGGCGTGTCCTGCTCTGCTCTGCTCCCGCCCCCTTTTCTCACAAGCCAAGCCCTCCTCCTCCGCCCCCCGTTCCAATCCAAACAAACACAAACAAGCATGGCCACGGCGGCGGCCCAGTCCGAACGCAAGAGAAGTCTGGTTTGGGGATATTATATTTTACTTAATAACAACGAGGCAAAATGTGAAATATGTCACAAAACAATTAAATATTGTGGCAACACCACAAACTTGACAAAACATTTAAGCAAAATTCACCCCACGGTTCATGAAGAGCTGCAGTTGAAACGTGCCGCAGACACTAAGGCAGCGACGGAAAACCCTGCAGCCACACCGAGGCTAAGGTACCAAAGTACCTTAGAAGCAGCGTTTCAGAAAGGCAAGACATATCCAGGTATCAGGTGCTAACCAAAAATCGTAAGCATTTGTGGTTGATGTGCTATTTGAAGCAATAATTACTACGCTTTAGTCAGTCATTTATAAATAAAGTTTTCCCCTTTTCAATTTGTGGTCGAACGCCATACGTTTTATTTGTAACTCCACTTCCTATAAACAACACTAAAGTATTACAATATTAAATGTAAGTATCCAGTGGCTTTACAAATTGATAGTTTTGCTGCTCATGACGATTAAGCCCTGCATCTCTGTTGGTACCATGTCTCTTTTTAGATTATACTAAAAGACAAAACTTTTTCCCAACAACAGAGAGAGAGAGAGAGAAAAGTAAAGAATAGCTCCTTTTTATTAAAGTTATACTATTAATATGCATCTTCCACTAATGCACTAATGTCTAAAAAGGTTAATAATTCATGTAGATGACGTAATACTTTTTTCTACAAAATTCAATAGATGACTCTCCAAGAGCAAGAATGCCACTTCATTTAAATTGTTTTTTTTGGGGGGGAAATCACACTTCCGGTATCGATATCGGATCGAATATCGGGTATTTGGGGTAGGAAATACTTGGTATCGGATCGATTCCAAAATCATTGGTATCGCCCATCCCTAATGCCACCCCGTCGAGTGGCGACGGTCGGGTTTTCAAGCACTCCCCGACACTCACGCCTCACTTAGCCCGCCCCGCTGAGTAGCACTGACGCTGCACGCTGATTGCTCGAAGGCTGAGGAACGCGACATTTGAATTTGGACTGGTTTTCTCCTCGATTTGGCTGCTTATAAAGTGAATTTTGCCACTTTTCTCGGACCTTCCCCGTGCACACCCTGGCAAGTTGAAGAGCCACAGCGACGACACGAGTTCAAAGGACAAAAAAGGTAAGTTGTTTTTGCAAACCTCACGTGGTAGCGGACGGTATAACGACGTCATAACACGTTGCCACCTCCTGACTTCTGAAATTTGAACAGCAAACAACCAAGTGAATAAAAAGAAGACACGCGCACTGAACTGAAAGGCAAACAAATTTGTAAGTATGTGAGACGACAAGGATACTGTCGTATGTCACATGACGTTTCTGCCTGCTTTCCGACTTACTACTCTAAACTCTACAGACAGAAAATGGCACTTTTGCCCCGTCCCAAACAGTTTTTCAGACGGCTGCTACAACATTCTATTCAGCATGTCGCTGCAATGTTTTTACTGCAATGTCACCTCACTTCTACAATTTTACACTTTTGCAATTTGACCTGGGGGTGGCAGCAGGTTCTACTGTGGGGGCTGTTATGTATGGCAAGCAATTTGATCATTAGACAGTGTTTTTCATTAGTTCGGTCTTTCTCAACATTAGTTGGACATTGAGCCACACGAGTTACGCACTTTGTCTTACGAGTTGCACAGAAACTCTAACCAGTCACTAATTTTAAGCAACATTGAAATTAGTCAAACGTGAATTATTCCAACATGTGAACGAGTGACCTATGATTTTCTGCAGAAGTTAGCTAAAAGGAGCTGAAATGCCCACCATATAATATGGGTTACATGTCTGCTCGTGGCGGCTCGGTGAGGCACTGGGTAGCACGTCCGCCTCACAGTTAGGAGGGTGCGGGTTCGATTCCACCTCTGGCCCTCCCTGTGTGGAGTTTGCATGTTTTCCCTGGGCACGCGTGGGTTTTCTCCGGGCACTTCGGTTTCCTCCCACATCCCAAAAACATGCTTGGTAGACCGACTGAGCGCTCCTAATTGTCCCTAGGTGTGAGTGTGAGTGCAAATGGTTGATTGTCTCTGTATTTCCTGCGATTGGCTGGCAACCGGTTCAGGGTGTCCCCCGCCTGCTGCCCAATGATGGCTGGGATAGGCTCCAGAACACCCGCGATCCCCGTGGGGACTAAGCGGTTCAGAAAATGGATGGATGGATAGATGGATGGATGTTTACTCATGAATGCACAGATCACTTTGCTACGCACCATCTATTTTGACTTACAAGCTAACTAGTGAGGCTCAAAATGGTACCTTAGTACACGTTCACTAGCTGGTGTAATTCTAACCTCACTTGTTAACTAGTGAAACGTGTTTTCTTTCTTGTGAATTAGTTCAGTCCAGAGTGACTAGTTAAACGGATATACGCAGATAGTGAACAAATAAAAGGCATTTTGACTTACTAGTCAGACCGAGTGAGTCAGAAAGGAAAATCCCTTTGCATTTACTAGTTCATTAGTTAACATTTTGAACCCCACAAGTCAGATAGTGAGGCTGGGAAGATCCCAACTAATGGTACTAGTGGACATACGTATTCCTTACTAGTGAACTAGTGAGCAATTCCAAACTTGACAAGTGAAATAGTGAGATAAAAAAAAAAAAAACATAACTGGTAAAGAAATTACACTGTGAGGTCAAAATGTGACTGTCACATGCGCGTAAAATGTCTTTTTAGCTTACATGTTCACTAGTAAGTCAATTTTGAAGCTTTCTAGTCAGTCTACATTGCCCACGATGCATAGGACAGGAAGTATTACCTTTAAACAGCTAATTATGATGCATTTCGTCCGAGAAGGTTTTATTTTGCAAATATTACTGTTGTATGTAGGTCTACAATTATTTTATTCATTTTAACTGCCGCGACTATGCATTTAATTTAAAAATTACTATTGTATCTTTTTCTGCACCTTTTTTTATTATTATTAATTTTTTATTTTAACTGCCGCGACTATGAAGTTAGGATGTGTGCATAAACAAAAATAAATGGGATCAGTCACGTGATGTCCAAAGTTCTTTTGGCGAGGTGTAGGACACAACCTTTTTGCATTTTGAATATGTTTTGCATTTTCATTTCATGAGACCAGGACTATGAATGTTCCTTCCCTGGAAAAAATAAGCATTTAAAGCAATGGTTATTAGAGTGACGAACACGGGTTGAGGGGTATGATTCTGATCTCTCCTATAATAGGGAGCAGTAAAAGTTTTAAATTCCATCTGAGCTTCTCAAACGTAACTTGTGACTGTCGACAATTAAAAGTGATCTTTTTTGCTAACAATAACAAGTGATAAGAAGCTCAAGTAATCCGTGATGACCAGTCCTGGCAACCTTGGCTGCAATTTTACCCAGCTACAGTTGTAAAAACGTGAGTGCCAGCCGAAGCACAACAGCGACTGAACATGAGCTCGCAGAGAGTGGGTTTTCCTCCTGCTCGGACAGGCAAATACACATGCTGGTTTGTAAATGCATCCGTGTAACTTGTCAAGTTTATTTGTATAGCCCTAAATCACAAGCAGTCTCAAAGGGCTTCACATAGACCAGTGCTTCTCAAATAGTGGGGCGCGCCCCCCTTGGGGGGCACAGTGCTATTCCTGGGGGGGCGCGTGTGACCCTGGGGAACAGGCTTTTTTTTTTGGCAGTACTAGAATAAAGTGTAATTGCGAATCTTCACAGCAGGGGGCAGTGGCGCTCTCATTGTTACTTCTGTGACGTTTGCGACAGTGCAACATTTTACGACTTACAAGACAAGTTAGGATAGTCACGGTGGGGAAGGGGGGGCGCGAATAGTTTTCTTCTTGCTAGGGGGGGGCGTAACAGAAAATAATTGAGAAGCACTGACATAGACAAAAATTGACAATTATTCTCAAAGCACCCACTGATCTTAAGCTCCCAAAAAGACAAGGGAAAAACTCAAAAACCCCTGCCAGGGGAAAATGAGAAACCTTGAGAAGGGACCACAGATGGAAGGATCCCCCTTTCAGGATCACCAGGTTGAAATGGATGCAGAGTGGGCACAAATAATACATAATATGAAAATCAATGAAAAAAAAGTGGATGTCCAAGTCAGAGTGAAGGGCTGCCGGAGGAGCCCTCTATTATCCTGGCAGTGTCTTCGAGGAGGTTGAGCTGCAGTTCCCCCATCCTGAATTGGCCCACAAGAATCCAGATAGCCGCTGTCAGCTTGGGTGCCACCTAACCAACTGCCGGGGGGGGTGGGGGTGAAAACAAACTCCGGCCGAATCGGCCACTACAGGTTAGTTAAAGGCCATATCATAGAAATGTGTCTTTAAACGTGTCCTAAATGTTTCTACTGAGGTAGCAGTTCTAATATCCATTGGTAGGGCATTCCAAAGCTCTGGAGCCCGACTAGAAAATGCTCTAGACCAGGGGTCACCAACACGGTGCCCGCGGGCGCCAGGTCGCCCGTGAGGACAGCATGAGTCGCCCGCAGGACTGTTCTAAAATTAGCTCGAATAGCGGCACTTGTCTGTGAGCTGCATCTATTTATTTTGCAGTCAAACCTCGGTTTCCGAACGTCCAGGTTCTCGAACAAATCAGAATTTGAACAAAAAATTCGAGATTTCTTTGCTTCGGTTGTTGAACAAAATTCGGAGGTCGAACCTCGCGTGATGAGCCGGGAGGACCAGAGAAAACCCGACCGCGCGGCCCGGATGCCGACTGACTTTGTAGTTATTGTATTTTCGTTACTTTGAGGATTGTATTAACCCCTTATCATGCTTCCAAAGAAAGCAAGTGGGAGCAGTAAAGCCATCCTAAAACACAAAGACGGTCTTAAAGCAATGCGACAGTGAGCGCCCGGCCGGCGCGCTGTGGTCGCGCGATCGGACCAAATTAAGCTCCCTGCGCACTGAGGTCCACTTCATTTTTGGAAAGTACGTCAGGACTTTAAAAATATTTTCTAAATTTCAACGACGGCTCTGTCACATTAAGGCGACCAGCGCGGTGCAGTTACGCGGTGGGGGACGGGCTCTAGTTGGGCGTTCGGCGATGCGCTACGGTTGCGCGATCGGACAAAAATGCGCAAATGAAAAAACGCTTAATAAAAGGCGGGGTTTTTTTAGTCTTGGAACCGACTACAATTTTTTCCATTATTTGTAATGGGGAAAAATAGATTCTGAAATCAACCGATTCGCTTCTCGAACCGCCTTCTGGAACGGATTGTGGTCGAAAACCGAGGTTTGACTGAATTTTTGCTATTCTTGTTAAAATCACACTTACATGTGAACTGGAAATGACAATAATAACACATAGTGAAAGCTAAATTGAGCAAATTGGCTATTTCAGAAGTGTGGGTCAAACTGGTAGCCCTTTGCCTTAATCAGTATCCAGGAAGTAGCTCTCGGTTTAAGAAAGGTTGGTGACCCCTGCTCTAGACCCTGCAGACATTTTCTTGGCCCTCTGTGTCGCTAAAAGAGTAGCGTTTTCCGAACGAAGGTTACGAGACGGAACATAAGGAACAACTAGGTCGACGAGATATGAAGGCGCTAAGCCATGCAGGGATTTATATGTTAATAGAAGAACCTTGAAGTCGCATCTTAAATGGACCGGGAGCCAGTGTAAGTTGGCTAATGTTGGGGTAATGTGATAACATTTTCTTGTCCGTGAGAGCAGCCTTGCAGCAGCATTTTGTACTAACTGTAGACTTTTGATGCGGGACTTAGGAAGACCAGAGAATAATAAATTACAGTAGTCCAGGCGCGACTTGACGAACGCATGTATAATAGTTTCCGCATCACTGGTCGAGCGGATCGGACGAATCTTTGCAATATTACGAAGGTGAAAAAACGCAATTCTAGTTATATTCTTAATGTGCTTTTGAAAGGAGAGCGTTTGGTCAAATATTACCCCGAGATTAGTTACAGTATCGCTCTGAGTGATAGTTTGGTTATCTATAGTTATAGTGGTTTCCTTAAACAAGTGTTGATAACGAGTTGGACCAATTATCAACATCTCAGTTTTATCTGGGTTAAGACGAGTGAAGTTGAGAGACATCCATTGCTTGATCTCCGCAAGGCACGCCTCAAGATTACAACAATCCCGCGGATCTGTCATTGATAACGGCATATATAATTAGGTGTCATCCGCGTAGCATTGAAAACTAATATTATATTTACGTATTATGTCCCCAAGCTGAATCATATAAATATTTAAATAGAATTGGTCCGATTACCGATCCCTGTGGGACACCACACGTAACATTATAGAGCTCCGAGGACGAATTGCCATGGACCACTCGGTGCGTCCTGTCTGATAGATAGGAATGGAACCAGCCTAGTGCTGACCCTGAAATACCAACACAACTTTTAAGACGCCCTAATAAAATATCAAAGTCTACAGTGTCGAAGGCAGCACTAAGATCGAGTAGTAAGAGTACAGATGAAGTGTTTGAATTAGGGGTGTAAATCGCGGGTTTTGTCACGTATAATATCGATACAAAGAACTACGATACGATATTTGCCGATATCTTAAAGCCTGCTGCGATTCATTCACGATATATCCCGATATAGTGCTCTACGATCAATATTTTTTTTTAATAGAAAATATAGAACAATATCCTGATTTATAACAATTCATATGCAAAATCAACAAGGTACTGCAAACTCTTTATTTAGGAAATTACAAGAGTATTGCAGTATACAAAGTGCTTATTTTAACACTGAACTTTGATGTCGTGTTTTTTCTTTAAATATGCGGTGAGATTTGTGCTCCCTGAATATTTGATCACCGCATGGCAGGATTTACAAACTGCACGTGTCTTGTCCGTTGAGCCATATTTTCTTTGGAATCCAAAGTGCTTCCAAACGAATGACTTGAAGCCTAAAGGGGAGCAAATTTCTTCGTCTTTTTGGACACTAGCCATAGCACCAGCCCAGGAGCCGCGTACTTGTTGTCGACTCCCCTTTCACGTGCGTGGTCTGCTCACAACACAACACGCGCAGTGCGCTCCCGGAAAGAGGAAGCAAGCAACTATGAACTGGATTTCAAAATAAAGCATTATATCGATTAATCGATGTGTATCGATGTATCGTTACACCCCTAGTTTGAATCCATAGCTGTGAGGAGATCGTTAGTCACTTTAGCAAGTGCTGTCTCAGTGGAATGATTAGCTCTAAAACCAGACTGAAAAGAGTCATATCGATTATTAGCGACCATGTAATCAATAAGCTGCTGCGCTACTACTTTTTCAAGAAGTTTTACTATAAATGGGAGGTTTGAAACTGGCCTATAATTACTGAGACAGTCCGGGTCAAGATTTGGTCGCTTAAGTAACGGTTTAATGATGGCGGTTTTAAAGGCTGTTGGCACTATCCCAGAAGAGACAGACAGATTGATTATATTTAAGACGGATGGTCCTAAAATTCGAAATAATTCTTTAAGTAGTTTGGCTGGAAGAGGGTCGAGTAAACATGTTGTTTGTTTAGCCGCACTAACCAATTGTGTAAGCCTTTCAAGGGACACGCTTTTAAAATTTGAGAGGGTTATTGCATGATCATCAGCGCCAGTAACTCAGCGCAGTTGCAGTCATGGAGTTAAAATTACGGCTCCTATAATTCTGATTGCTCTCTTGTCTTTGACAAGGAACTAAAATTTCAAATTTTATTAAGTAATGATCAGACAGAACAGTAGTGTATGGCAGTACTGCTACATTTGAGGTTGCAAGTCCTCGGGATAATTCCAGATCTAAGGTATTTCCATTCTTATGCGTTGCTGCCTGTACGGCTTGCGTAAAACCAAACGTATCAGTTAAAGTCTGAAACGCCGAAGTAAGTGGCTCTGACGGTAAATTCATGTGGATGTTGAAATCGCCCATGATAATTATATTATCCGCATTGGTTACTAGATCAGCCACGAATTCTGAAAATTCATCCAGGAAGCCAGAGTAAGCCCCGGGTGGACGGTAAACAACCACAAGATAAAATGACGGTAAAGCGGTGGATCGGACAGTGAGAACTTCAAATGTTTCAAATACGTTGATCGAACGAGTCCTAAATCTAAGCTCGGAATTTGAGATGAGGGCGACACCCCCACCCTTTTTTCGAGGACACGCCACATGCGAGCTCAAAATTTGGAGTCGAGGCCTCGTTAAGCGGCAGCAGTTCATTAGGTTTTAACCAGGTCTCGCAGAGACCAAAAACGTTTAGATTATGTTCCGTGATGAGGTCATGAACAAGAGGTGCTTTCGTATGAAGCGATCTGATATTCATAAAACCTAGTTTAAGTGTTATTGGTCCATCAGGGTGCGTATCTATCGAAAGATTTTTAAACGAGATGCGAGTAAGATTGTGTTCTCTAGGCCTGACATCACCTCTCAAATGTTTGTTAGCGCGGTGGGACGATACGACCGTGGGAATTTGATAGTAAATATTTGTTACACATGTAAAATGATCTGAAACAGGCACCATTTCATCCGCAAAACTTAAACTATTAAACCGGAAAACCCGCGGTCCAATAGGGCGTACTGTCCCGTGTAGAGCAGAACAGATTCAATATTTTGTCATGTAATGTTGTACCCTCGTGGTCTTCAGGCCACTGTTCATCTCGAATCCTATTGAGGCTTTGGACAAGTTGAAGTTGAACAAGGTCTCTAGCCTAAACAATTCATTAGTGATCGAAGTAGTTCAATGGGTTTGATTAGCAATTAGTTGTTGATGACTCGATTAATTGTAGCACTTGTAAAGTGGACATGCTATTGCGTTAGCTCTTTGTTGAGTGTTGTTGCGTGTCTTTCATGTACATATGTATGCTGTAGTCAGCCATGTCCGACATGACCAAATCATGATTTGTTGTCCTGTTTGTGGTCAGCATCATGCGCCACAACTCCTCGTCCAGCCGAAGAAAAAGCGGCAATCCACGCCGTCGTCCTCCGCAGCCACTGCCTGGGCCATCCCCCGGTGTGCAATGCGCATCCTCCGCGGCATCCCCCAGAGAACGGCGCCCGCCTCAGTCACTGCAGCGGGCATCCCCCAGATGGCGCCACCCGCCACAGTCACCGCAGCGGGCATCCCCCAGAGGGCGCCGTGTTTGAATCCATAGCTGTGAGGAGATCGTTAGTCACTTTAGCAAGTGCTGTCTCAGTGGAATGATTAGCTCTAAAACCAGACTGAAAAGAGTCATATCGATTATTGGCGACCATGTAATCAATAAGCTGCTGCGCTACTACTTTTTCAAGAAGTTTTGGTATGAATGGGAGGTTTGAAACTGGCCTATAATTACTGAGACCATCCGGGTCAAGATTTGGTCTCTTAAGTAACGGTTTAATGATAGCGGTTTTAAAGGCTGTTGGCACTATCCCAGAAGAGACAGATTGATTATATTTAAGACGGATGGTCCTAAAATTTGAAATAATTCTTTTAGTTTGGCTGGAAGAGGGTCGAGCAAACATGTTGTTTGTTTAGCCGCACTAACCAATTGTGTAAGCCTTTCAAGGGACACGCTTTTAAAATTTGAGAGGGTTATTGCATGATCATCAGCGCTGGTAAACGGCGGTCTCGACTGAGCGATTGGAATGGTATTCTTGATCTCGTCCCTAATGGATTCAATCTTTTGAGCAAAACATTTCATAAACTCGTCAGCTGAGTGGAAGGAACTATCGGGGTTCGGCTGGTGTAGAGTCAGTTTTGCCACTGTATCAAATAGGTGTTTAGGGTTGTTTTTATTGAGATTAATAACTTGCAAAAAATACCGAGTTTTTGCTAAGATAAGCGAATCTTTATATTTCAGGAGGCTATCCTGCCATGCCTGATGGAAAACCTCAAGTTTGATTAAACGCCATCTGCGCTCATGCTTTCGACGTAATTGCTTAAGCGTACGCGTTTCATCTGTGAACCACGGAGTAGGCAATCTACGGCGAGTTTTCAGACGTAACGGCGCCACAGAGTCAATGGAATTTAACAATGTCGCATTGAATTCATTTGTAAGATTATCAATAGAGCCGATGTATGCGGGAAATATGGCGGTTGCCGGCGACAGTAACTCAGCGCAGTTGCAGTCATGGAGTTAAAATTACGGCTCCTATAATTCTGATTGCTCTCTTGTCTTTGACAAGGAACTAAAATTTCAAATTTTATTAAGTAATGATCAGACAGAACAGTAGTGTATGGCAGTACTGCTACATTTGAGGTTGCAAGTCCTCGGGATAATTCCAGATCTAAGGTATTTCCATTCTTATGCGTTGCTGCCTGTACGGCTTGCGTAAAACCAAACGTATCAGTTAAAGTCTGAAACGCCGAAGTAAGTGGCTCTGACGGTAAATTCATGTGGATGTTGAAATCGCCCATGATAATTATATTATCCGCATTGGTTACTAGATCAGCCACGAATTCTGAAAATTCATCCAGGAAGCCAGAGTAAGCCCCGGGTGGACGGTAAACAACCACAAGATAAAATGACGGTAAAGCGGTGGATCGGACAGTGAGAACTTCAAATGTTTCAAATACGTTGATCGAACGAGGCCTAAATCTAAGCTCGGAATTTGAGATGAGGGCGACACCCCCACCCTTTTTTTGAGGACACTCCACATGCGAGCTGAAAATTTGGAGGCGAGGCCTCGTTAAGCGGCAGCAGTTCATTAGGTTTTAACCAGGTCTCGCAGAGACCAAAAACGTTTAGATTATGTTCCGTGATGAGGTCATTAACGAGAAGTGCTTTCGTATGAAGCGATCTAATATTCATTAAACCTAGTTTAAGTGTAATCGGTCCATCAGGGTGCGTATCTATCGAAGGATTTTTAAACGAGATGCGAGTAAGATTGTGTTCTCTAGGCCTGACATCACCTCTCAAATGTTTGCGGTGGGACAATACGACCGTGGGAATTTGATAGTAAATATTTGTTACACATGTAGAATGATCTGAAACAGGCACCATTTCATCCGCAAAACTTAAACTATTAAACCAGAAAACCCGCGGTCCAATAGGGCGTACTGTCCCGTGTAGAGCAGAACAAACAGATTCAATATTTTGTCATGTAATGTTGTACCCTCGTGGTCTTCAGGCCAATGTTCATCTCGAATCCTTTTGAGGCTTTGGACAAGTTGAAGTTGAACAAGGTCTCTAGTCTATACAATTCATTAGTGATCTAAGTAGTTCAATGAGTTTGATTAGCGATTAGTTGTTGATGACTCGATTAATTGTAGCACTTGTAAAGTGGACATGCTATTGCGTTAGCTCTTTGTTGAGTGTTGTTGCGTGTCTTTCATGTACATATGTATGCTGTAGTCAGCCATGCGCCACAACTCCTCGTCCAACCGAAGAAAAGGCGGCAATCCACGCCGCCGTCCTCCGCAGCCACTGCCTGGGCCATCCTCCGGTGTGCAATGCACATCCTCTGCGGCATCCCCCAGACGGCGCCACCCGCCACAGTCACCGCGGAGGGCATCCCCCAGAGGGCGCCGCCCGCCGCAGTCACGGCAGCCGGGTCCATCTGGGAATAGTGAGCTCACTGCGCCGTTGTTCCAATTTGATGACACGTTGCTAAAGGTTTTTGTATTTCCAGCTCAGCCACCTGCGCCGCCGCCCAGGAGGCGAAGGTACCGGCCAGGGACCAAGGCCCTAATGGAGATCCGCAAGTTCCAGAAGAGCACAGAGCTCCTCATCAGGAAAGCGCCCTTCTCTCGCCTGGTAAGGTTTTACCAGCTCACACGTTAGCCCGTAAGCTTGTCAGATCATTGCCTTGACATGTAGCCACCCTCCCACACACCCAGGTCCGTGAGGTGTGCCAGTCATATGGCAGAAGTGCCCTCAGATGGCAGGTCTTCGCCCTGATGGCGCTTCAGGAGGTAAAGTCGCCGGGGAGGTCCAAATGTCATACTAAAGTCTCTATCCTACTGAGCGACCAAGAATTGCGAGTGTTTTCAAATGGAGTGATTACTGCATTTTCGTTATGGTTTGTCGAAGGTCGCAAACGTTCGACAAACAGTGACCAAACGTTTGGCAAATGTTCACCTGTACTTTTCTTCTACGCGGGGGAAATTTTGAACAGGGAGTTTTTTACATATTCAAAATTTTATTGCGACAACAAGAACTTCCTAAAAAGGTCGGTGAACATTTGGGACATTGAACGATCCCTGACCAACTTTGGCGTTTACGCAAGTGACAATCGGTGATGCCCCATTTCCGCCTGCCGACTCTCTGCAACCCAAAATATTCCGCTGCCCTTGCCGACGCCGGACGCAGCGGGACACTCGGGCCGGGTTACACATTGACGACTTGTTGGGATCTTTACAGGCGGCTGAGGCCTTATTGGTGTTGCTGTTCTCTGATGCCAACCTGTGCGCCATCCACGCCAAGCGGGTCACCATTTTTCCCGGCGATCTCCAGCTGGCCCGACGGATCCGCGGACAAGATTTCTGATTAAGATGATAGCCGCGTGGTGATTCAAACGTTTCACAGTGACGACTCGACACAACCCAACCTTTGTAGTTGAAATCGACTTAAATACTGTTGTTTGCAGGGATTGTGTTTTATATATAGTGAAGTGTTTGTGTTTTATATCTAAAGTTATGTGACAAGAGTGGATAATTTCTTGGCCCTGCCCACTTCATCACCAGGCAACCAATTATGTGAGTGCTAAGCTTCACTCTGTAGTGTCATCCACGCGCGTCACCGTTTTTCCCCGCGACATCCAGCTTGCCTGATGTACCCGCGGGCAAGATTTCTGATTAAGATGATAGGCCCATGGTGACTCTAACGTTTCACGGTCACCACTCGACTCAACCCAACCTGTATAGTAGAAATCCTCTTCCATTACTGTTTGCAGTGTTTGTGTTTTATCGATAGTGCAGTGTTTCTGTTCTGTATATAAAGTTCCGTGATGTGTGTTCATCGTAAGACAAAGTGTTTTCATTAAAATACAAATATTTCTAAAAAACAAAATATTTTTGGTACTATTGAGAGCTTACCTGAGTAATTTTTTTTACATCAGAAAAATAAACATTTCAATATTATTGTGCGGTTAGTTGTTAATCTTGATGTGAATTGAATGAGCAAACACTAACAAACAAAACTAACTTATCTATTGAGGCACAATATTACATTACAGTGTCAATATTGTAGTCGACCACTCCAGATTGCCCGTAGGTTGTGGTTTTGAGCTCGAAAGGTTGCCTGTGTGCCCTGCAATTGGCGTTCGGGGTGTCCCCCGCCTACTGCCCGAAGTCTGCTGGGTTAAGCTCCAGCATACCAGCAAAGCTTGTGTCAAAAAGCAGTTCAGAAAAACGATGGATAGATAGATGGATGGATGGATATTATAGTACCGTTATTTTCTTTATTACGTTGTGTCGCAGACCCGAGCCGATCTGAACCACCGAGTCAATGTGGTTGTCAAGCCTGAAGCCATCCGTGTGTGAAATAGGGTAATGAGATATAAAGTCATTAAAAAAGTCCCAATGATCGCCACACACACATCTGGGTGTGGTGAAATTTGTCCTCTGCATTCAGCCCATCCCCGTATGATTTTGATCCATCCCATGGGGGAGAGGGGAGCAGTGAGCAGCAGCGGTGCTGCGCTCAGGAATCATTTGATGATCTAACCCCCCAATTCCAACCCTTAATGCTGAGTGCCAAGCAGGGAGGCAATGGGTCCCATTTTTATAGTCTTTGGTAGGACCCGGCCGGGGTTTGAACCCACAACTTTCCAATCTCATGGCGGACACTCCACCACTTGGCCACTGAGCTTTTTTTTTTTTTTTTTTCTAAAACATCCATCCATCCATTTTCTGTACCGCTCTCTCCCCACGGGGGTCGCAGGCGTGCTGGAGCCTATCCCAGCCGTCATCAGGCAGTAGGCGGGGGACACCCTGAACCGGTTGCCAGCCAATCGCAAGGCACACAGAGACAAACAACCATTTGCACTCACACTCATACCTAGGGACAATTTGGAGTCTTCAATCGGCCTACCAAGCATGTTTTTGGGATGTGGGAGGAAACCGGAGTGCCCGGAGGAAACCCACGCGGGCCCAGGGAGAACATGCAAACTCCACACAGGGAGGGCTGGAGGTGGAATCGAACCCGCACCCTCCTAACTGTGAGGCGGACGCGCTACCCAGTGCGTCACCGAGCCGCCCCTTTCTAAAACAAAGTAAAGAAAAAAAAGATCCACACTCTATTCCAGAAGATGGCGGTAATGCACCTAAGGTTGTTTGCTACCGCTACAAAACAAGAAGAAGACATTACCCACTCTACAACTAGCACTTGAAAATAATTGCCGTGTCAAAATTCACAGGCTGAATGTTGTTGTAACGTCGGTGTGTGTTGTGATCTCGCAACATGAACAACGTGGCTTCATTTGTGTTGATTTGGAGTCACGTCACCTCTGCCGGTAAGATCGCGAACTAAAGAGAAAATGATAATGAATGTTAGAAACACACAGTCCTAGTAAAGTTTTCGAACAACCTTGGCGCACACGATACCTTGTGTGTCCTAACCACAGCTAGTTTCCAGTCATGACTGTCCGTATGTTAGACATGAAATCAGGCTTTTGAATAATCATGAATTTGCTAATGCCTCCATAGCCATAGAAATGAAGTCAGGCATCAGCCACAACGTCATTTCTTATTCAATGCTGGTTTATTACCGCTGCGATGCAGTGCTGGCTCTACGCAGGGGAGGGAGGGGGCAACGCCCCCTCAAAAAGATGTCCTGCCCCCTCAAATCAAACTTTTAGAAGTGAAAAATCCGCTGATAGAAACACACGTTAATCGGCCACCTCTCTTCTCTCATGTCACCAGACACCAGGAAGTAACCGTTGCGCATCAGACTTTGCAGGAACCCCGCTTGGGATCTCAACAGCAAACCATTGTTCTTACAATAAGATTTTCTTGTTTTATTTTCATTGTTCGGGAGCTTTCATTGAGGAGCGATCTCGTCGACGAGCGATCACGCCGAGGCTTCTTCCCTGTCGGGAAGTCGCCGAGCCACCAAACATCGGAGCCTTCCAGCGCCATCGGCTCCGCGGCCGGCGTTGGATTTTGCTCCAGCGACTCCAGACCCGTGGCCCCGCTGGGGTTCCTCCCGGCGCCATCAGACTCGCGGCCGCATTAGGGTCCCACTCCAGCGTTGCCGGATTCGCGGCCGTCGCCGGACTTCGAGCCAGAAACGCTGGACCCGCGGCCGTTGCCGGACTTCGTCCCAGCAACGCCGGACCTGCGGACGTCGGCGGACTGCGTGCCAGCAACGCCGGACCCGCGGCCTTCACCGGACCTCTACCCACCTGCGCCGGACCAGCGATCATCCCCTCAGGAGCCCAGCTACCACCTGGCCCAGTAGGCAAACGCCATCAGCCCCACGAGGACACCCACCATCGGGCCTAGTAGGCTAACACCACCAGCCCAGGAGGAGAGCTACCATCAGGTATAGATTGATAGCCTTGATGGCCATGAAAGTGCTTCAGAAGGACATGGAGGAGCTGAAGTTATCAATGAAAGTGATGTCTTCAAATGTGGAAACTATAATGAGGCAACAGGCGATTATTACAGAGCTGATGGGAGAGGTGAAGCAGCTCAAACAATTAAACATTGAACAAAGTAAGAAAATTGTCAGCCTGGAAAATAGATTAGACAATTTGGAGCAGTACTCAAGAATGAGCGATGTCATCATCACAGGTTTAAGGATCAAACCACGGACCTACCAGCAGGCTGTGAAAGGCCTTGCTTCAGAGGATAATCCTGAACATGAGGAGACAACAGAGGAGCAGGTAAAAACTTTCCTCCAGAGTAAAGACATCGCCATTGACATTGTTAATATTGAGGCATGCCACACTCTGCCAACTAAGAGTCTAAAAAGTAAGCCTGTCATACCATCTATAATTGTCCGATTTACAAACAGGAAAAGTAAGATAAATCTGCTCAAACAAGGTAGAAAACTAAAAGGCACGAACGTGTACATTAATGAACACCTCACCAAGAAAAATGGTGAAATAGCTAAGAAAGCAAGAGATCTTAAGAAAAGCGGTAAAATACAGTCCACTTGGACTGCTGGTTGTAAGGTGTTCATCAAACCAGTTGGGGCAGCAGAAAGTTCTCATGGTCTCTGCATCAGTGCCATAGAGCAACTTAAGAGGTACGAAAAAGACTAGTAACCTGTACATTATTCTGCTGAACCTTAAGTTGTGGTACCTTTAGATCATGGAATGTAAAAAACCTGGTGAAATTATCAACCCACCATGAACCGTACTGACCAATGCCTTTCTTTTCCAACTGATGTGTTTAACAAATAAGCACTGATAACTGAAAATGAAGAACTTGATTTGAAAACATTTGACTTCACTGACCATAAGGGATTTGACATAGAGAACAATATTGATCCTGTGAATAACGTCTTCATCAACTACACTCAAAGGAACAGCAAATACTATACTGTAGAGCAATTTAACAAGAATGTAACAACAAATAGAGCAATATCAATTATACATTTTAATAGTAGGAGCCTGAAAGCAAACATCTCTAAGATCAAACAATGTTTAAAAGATATGAATAATCCGTTTACTGTAATTGCAATATCTGAAACCTGGTTAAAGGAAGATCAGTCTGAAAATATTGACATAGAGGGGTATGAGAGTTATACATTAAATAGGAAGGTAAAAAGATGTGGAGGAGTTGCTCTATTCGTAGATAAAAATTATAAGGGTAAGATAGTAAGAAGTATGTCTCAAGCAATAGATAATATTATGGAATGTATTACAATTGAAATAGAAATGGAATCATCCAAAAACATTCTGGTAAGCTGTGTATACAGATGTCCAGGTTCATGTATCGAGACATTTAGTGAACTATTATCAGGAATGTATGAAAGGAAAATCTATACGAAAATGGTGTACGTCTATGGCGATTATAATATAGATCTATTGAACCCACTTCAGCTGACTCCAGTAACAGAATTTATTAACTTAATGTACAGTATGAGTCTCTACCCTGGAATAAGCCGTCCGACTAGAATTACATCTCACAGTGCCACAATAATTGATAATATATTTACAAATGTAATTGAAAAGAAAGTAAAAACTGGACTGATAATAAATGATTCAAGCGACCACCTGCCAGTGTTTGCAGTTATCCAGGACTGTACAAAGAAAAAAAAGGATGCTATAACTTTTAAAATGTGTAGAAGGAACTCTGGTAATTCATTTAACTCATTCAAAAATGACCTTTTAAAACAAGACTGGAAAAAGGTATATGTGGGTGATGTAAATGAAGCCTACAACACATTCATGGCCATTATATCCGTACTTTATGATAAAAACTGTCCTCCTGTAAAGAAAGCAGTTAAACTAAATTCAGTGGAAAAAACAAGGCTGACAAAGGGAATCTTAAGTGCTTGCAAGAAGAAAAACCTATTATACAAAGATTTCTTAAAGATAAGAACAAAGGAAGCTGAATTAAAATATAAGATCTATAAAAACAAATTCTTCCCATGGGCTCACCACCTGTGGGAGGGGCCAAAGGGGTCGGGTGCAGTTCGAGCTGGGCGGCGGCCAAAGGCAGGGACCTTGGCGGTCTGATCCCCGGCTGCATAAGCTGGCTCTTGGGACATGGAATGTCACCTCTCTGGCTGGAAAGGAGCCCGAGCTGGTGTGCGAGGCAGAAAAGTTCCGACTAGATATAGTCGGACTTGCCTCAACGCACAGTTTGGGTTCTGGTTCAAGCCCTCTCGAGAGGGGCTGGACTCTCTTCCACTCTGGAGTTGCCCACGGTGAGAGGCGTCGAGCAGGTGTGGGTATACTTATTGCCCCCCGGCTGAGCGCCTGCACATTGGGGTTCACCCCGGTGAACGAGAGGGTAGCCTCCCTCCGCCTTCGGGTGGGGAGACGGGTCCTGACTGTTGTTTGTGTCTATGCACCAAACGGCAGCTCAGAGTACCCACCCTTCTTGGAGTCCCTGGAGGAAGTGCTGGAGAGCGCTCCTTCTCGGGACTCCATCGTTCTACTGGGTGACTTCAATGCTCACGTGGGCAATGACAGTGAGACCTGGAAGGGCATGATTGGGAGGAACGCCCCCCCCCCCGATCTGAACCCGAGCGGTGTTCTATTATTGGACTTCTGTGCTCGACACGGATTTTCTATAATGAACACCGTGTTCAAACATAAGGGTGTCCATGTGTGCACTTGGCACCAGGACACCCTAGGCCGCAGTTCGATGATCGACTTTGTAGTCGTGTCATCGGATTTGCGGCCGCATGTTTTGGACACTCGGGCGAAGAGAGGGGCGGAGCTGTCAACTGATCACCACCTGGTGGTGGGTTGGCTCCGATGGTGGGGGAAGATGCCGGTCCGACCTGGGAACGTCTGGTGGAATCCCCTGTCAGGAAGAGCTTCAACTCCCACCTCCGGCAGAGCTATTCACACGTCCCGGGGGAGGCGGGGGACATTGAGTCCGAGTGGACCTTGTTCCGCGCCTCCATTGTTGAGGCGGCCGACCGGAGCTGTGGCCGTAAGGTCATTGGTGCCTGTCGTGGCGGCAATCCCCGAACCCGCTGGTGGACACCGGCGGTAAGGGATGCCGTCAAGCTGAAGAAGGAGTCCTATCGGGCCGTTTTGGCGTGCGGGACTCCGGAGGCAGCTGACAGGTACCGGATGGCCAAGCGGAACGCGGCTTAGGCGGTTGCTGAGGCAAAAACCCGGACGTGGGAGGAGTTTGGCGAGGCCATGGAGAATGACCTCCGGACGGCTTCGAAGAAATTCTGGTCCACCATCCGGCGTCTCAGGAGGGGGAAGCAGTGCAACGTCAACACTGTTTACAGTGGAGATGGCGTGCTGCTGACCTCGACTTGGGACGTCGTGTGTCGGTGGGGAGAATACTTCGAAGACCTCCTCAATTCCACCGACACGCCTTCCATTGTGGAAGCGGGGCCTGGGGACTCTGAGGCGGACTCTCCAATCTCTGGGGTCGAAGTCACCGAGGTAGTTAAAAAACTCCTCGGTGGCAGGGCCCCGGGGGTGGATGAGATCCGCCCGGATTTCTTAAGGGCTCTGGATGTTGTGGGGCTGTCATGGCTGACACGTCTCTACAACATCGCGTGGACATCGGGGACAGTGCCTCTGGATTGGCAGACTGGGTTGGTGGTTCCCCTCTTTAAGAAGGGGGACCGGAGGGTGTGTTCCAATTACAGGGGAATTACACTCCTCAGCCTCCCTGGTAAGGTCTATTCAGGGGTGCTGGAGAGGAGGGTCCGTCGGGAGGTCGAACCTCGGATTCAGGAGGAACAGTGTGGCTTTTGTCCTGGCCGTGGAACAGTGGACCAGCTCTTCACCCTCAGCAGGATCCTCGAGGGTGCATGGGAGTTCGCCCAACTAGTCCACATGTGTTTTGTGGACTTGGAGAAGGCGTTCGACCGTGTCCCTCGGGAGGTTCTGTGGGGGGTGCTTCGGGAGTACGGGGTACCGAGAAAATTGATGAGGGCGGTTCGGTCCCTGTATCACCGATGCCAGAGTTTGGTCCGCATTTCCGGCAGTAAGTCGGATTCGTTCTCAGTGAGGGTTGGACTCCGCCAAGGCTGCCCTTTGTCACAGATTCTGTTCATAGTTTTTATGGACAGAATTTCTAGGCGCAGCCGAGGCGTTGAGGGTGTCCGGTTTGGGGACCTCAGCATCGCGTCTCTGCTTTTTGCAGACGACGTGGTGCTGTTGGCTTCTTCAGGCCGTGATCTCCAGCTCTCACTGGAGCGGTTCGCAGCCGAGTGTGAAGCGGTCGGGATGAGGGTCAGCACCTCCAAATCCGAGTCCATGGTCCTCCATCGGAAAAGGGTAGAATGCCCTCTCCGGATCGGGGATGAGATCCTGCCCCAAGTGGAGGAGTTTAAGTATCTTGGGGTCTTGTTCACGAGTGAGGGGAGGATGGAGCGCGAGATCGACAGGCGGATCGGTGCAGCGTCTGCAGTAATGCGGACTTTGTACCGGTCCGTCGTGGTAAAGAGAGAGCTGAGCCAAAAGGCAAAGCTCTCAATTTACCGGTCGATTTACGCTCCTACCCTCACCTATGGTCATGAGCTATGGGTCGTGACCAAAAGAACGAGATTTCGGATACAAGCGGCCGAAATGAGTTTTCTCCGCAGGATGTCCGGGCTCTCCCTTAGAGATAGGGTGAGAAGTTCGGTCATCCGGGAGAGACTCGGAGTAGAGTCGCTGCTCCTCCACGTTGAGAGGAGCCAGATGAGGTGGCTCGGGCATCTCATCAGGATGCCTCCTGGACGCCTCCCTGGGGAGGTGTTCCGGAGACCCCGGGGACGACCCAGGACGCGCTGGAGAGACTATGTCTCTCAGCTGGCCTGGAAACGCCTTGGGATCCCCCGGAATGAGCTAGATGAAGTGGCTGGGGAGAGGGAAGTCTGGGAGTCCCTCCTGAAGCTGCTGCCCCCGCGACCCGACCCCGGATAAGCCGAAGAAGATGGATGGATGGATAAAAACAAATTGATTAAAATAATGAGAATCAATAAAAGGGACTACTATAGCAAGATACTGGAGGAAAACAAGAGTAATACAATAATAACATGGAAAGTGTTAAATGAGGTTATTAAAAACAGAACTGGAAAGCCAGGATATCCTTCTTACTTTGTAAACAGTAATAACATTCCTATGAATGATCTTACTATGATTGCAGAGGAGTTCAATGATTACTATGTTGGTATTGGGCCTACTTTGGCAGAGGAAGTAGCAAAAAAAAAGGGAGTACAAGTGACCTACTTAAGGATGTACCCATAGCCGAAAGTATGGTTCTAATGGGAACGAATGAGAAGGAAATAATAGAAATTGTTAGAGAATTTAAAGGTAAAAAGTCAACCGACTGTAACGGGATAGATATGTCACTTGTTAAACATATCATTGAATGTGTGGTGAAACCCCTTACACATATCTGCAACCAATCTCTGACAAATGGTGTTTTTCCAAGTGAAATGAAAACTGCTAAAATTATCCCGATAAATAAAGCTGGGGACAAACACACATTCTCAAATTATACGCCAATATCTCTACTCCCACAATTCTCTAAAATATTGGAAAAAATATTTGATAAATGGCTTGATGATTTTATTACAAAACAAAATATTCTGTGTGACCAACAGTATGGATTTTGGAAAAATAGGACCACCACACTAGCTTTGTTGGATTTCGTAGCTGAAATAACAACAGCTATTGAAAATAGACGATATGTTGTAGGTGTTTTCTTGGATCTTAAGAAAGCTTTTGATACTGTAAATTATGAAATACTGTTAACAAAACTTGAAAGATGTGGGATACAAGGTATGTCACTCACTTGGTTAAACAGTTATTTATCAAACAGGACTCAATATGTGCAACTTATGGACTGTAAATCAAAACTAAAACAGGTAAAGTGTGGTGTTCCTCAGGGCTCAATATTAGGCCCCTTGTTATTTATTTTGTATGTCAATGATATATGCAAGGTCTCCAGGTTACTCAAGGCCGTACTTTTTGCAGATGACACAAACCTGCTTTGCAGTGGGGAGGACCTGGATCAACTATTGGATACTGTGGGTATTGAAATGGAAAAATTACAGAGTTGGTTTGACACAAATAAACTAACACTAAATTTAAGTAAAACAAAGTATATTATATTTGGAAACCGTCCGACCAACACAGACAAAATTCTTACAATAAATAATATAGAAATAGAAAGAGTAAATGAAGTAAAATTTCTTGGAGTGCTTATAGATAATAAATTAAGTTGGAAACCACATATAATGTATATCAAATCAAAAATTTCGAAATCACTAGCAGTATTGTTAGAAAAATGTATATATATGTTATCATGCGTTCTCTAATCAATGCCTTACTGCAATATTACTGCAATATATGCTTGCTGTTTGGCCTTGCTGTTTTTATGATGTACCACAGAAGGACAGTTCCTTTCTAACAAAGACCACTTTGTTAGACAACATGCCTCATTGCTGTCCTGCACCCCAGATGAACCTCCAAGTGACCATTAAAGTCAGGGTTTTCCTAACTATCTTTATCGTAGGATTAGGTTGGAATGTATATAACCAGTAATAAATAACTTAGCTTGTTGCATCCTACACAATGTCGTAAAACTTCCCTTGCTATGTTTTAACTAGAGGTCAAAGGTTTTTTCTTTTGTATCCAGTCCACTCAAACTCCTCTTCCCAGATGTTCTTATCAGTATGTAAACATCTAGTGTCTCACACTGTGGGTAGGGCAAATCCAAATAAAAAGAGCGGGAGTGCCTACAGATTTTTAGTGTGTGTAGAGATTGTCTCAAGCTATCTGTACTGCACTCCTCGCGAGAAAAGACTTAATATTCTGTCTCAATTGTGGTTTGTTTGCTGTTGCTCTTCTATTCACTTATTCAGTCAGCGAAATAAACCTGACAGAAATTGGGGGCTCGTCCGGGATCTCAACACGCCCTGAACGGTTCCAGCGGGCTCTTCGACGCAGGCGAAAATCCTCGGCCGAGGTAAACAAAAGCCCTTTGACGGGACTGTCTCGATCAGTCCGGCTGGACACCGGGAGGGTTGACGAGATCTTCCGAGGAAGAGAATCAGCAGACCGTGGGTAGGAATATTAATTCTACTAAATAGAAACAGTTAAATTCCGCAGGGGCGGATGTGGAGCCCCCTAGCTTTCAAGCTAGTTAAATTCTGCAGCAGGAGGGGCGGACTCCTCTGTTATTAAAAAAACAAAACAAAAAAACCTTGAGAATTCTAGACCCTATCAAGTACAACTAGAAACAGTTAAATTCTGCAGGGGCGGATGTGGAGCCCCCTAACGTTTTATGTTGGTTAAATTCCGCAGCAGGAGGGTTAGACTCCTCTGTTCTTAAAAAAAAAACGCGCGTGGTATGCTTGTGAACGGTTTGACTGAGAGTGATCTCATTTGAGCGCTCCTCTTAAATAGTAAGCGAAAGTCCCTACCCCGACATGAACTAAAATGCAAAGATTGGAAAATAATTGAAAGGCAGGATCCCAACCGATTAAAAAAAAGATTTCGATAAATGGGTTAAAAACTATAAATTTGAGGGACAACCAAATTATTAGGACTTAGAGGTGCCATTAACGAAACAACATAAATCTTAAAGAAATTAAAGAAGGCATCTGATGATGTAGTGTTTTGGGAGAGAGAGAAAGAGAGAGAGCTCAGAAAGCACTGTATTGCAGGTAGGAAGATGATGAGACTGGGCCTAACAGTAGGCAGGCAAGAGAAAACCAAAATTTACAGAGTTAGAGAAGAAGGGAGAAGTCTAGAGAAAGTAGAGAAGCACGTAGAGAAAACACATGCTACAAATTCAAAACTAAAGATCATAGCGGGAGGAATACATAAATCACGCCCTCCATGCAGAAAGAGTAGTAATAGACAAACAAAAATGAAAACAAATGAAAGCTTCAAAAAACACTTTTTTGGTAGACCAGGATAGTGACACTTTTTACCAAAATGCAGGCAGAGGACAGAAAGGCCAGAGAGGGCGAGCAATACCCAACAGAGAAGGCTTTAGAGGCCGAGGAAGAGGAGTTGTGCAACCTCCAATAGAATGCTGGAGTTGCGGAGAAAACGGTCACGTGGCACGTGACTGCACAAATTAACAGAAACACTATGACTAGGCCAAAATCAAATCAGATCAGGTTTCCATGTAATGAAGTGGGAACCTGGCTGCCAAAATTAAGGAGAAATTAGCTTAAATATAAGGAGATATTTATGTTAAAAGGATAAAGATAAAGAAACATTGAAGTTAAGATTTGCTAAATAAATAGAAAATAATTACACATAGTTTCTAAAAGTGAAATAGAGAATAAATCAGACAAGTAATACGAGCAAAAAGATGTTCTTAGTAGGGGTGTAAATCGCGGGTTTTGTCACGATACGATATAATATCGATATAAAGAACTACGATACGATATTTGCCGATATCTTAAAGCCTGCTGCGATTCATTCACGATATATCGCGATATAGTGCTCTACGATCGATTTTTTTTTTTTTTTTTTTAATAAAAAATATAGAACAATATCCTGATTTATAACAATTCATACGCAAAATCAACAAGGTACTGCAAACTCTTTATTTAGGAAATTACAAGAGTATTGTAGTATACAAATTGCTTACTTTAACACTGAACTTTGATGTCGTGTTTTTTCTTTAAATGTGCGGCGAGATTTGTGCTCCCTGAATATTTGATCACCGCATGGCAGGATTTACAAAGTGCACGTGTCTTGTCCGTTGAGCCATCTTTTCTTTGGAATCCAAAGTGCTTCCAAACGAATGACTTGAAGCCTAAAGGGGAGCAAATTTCCTCGTCTTTTTGGACACTAGCCATAGCACCAGCCCAGGAGCAGCGTACTAGTTGTCGACTCCCCTTTCACGTGCAGTAACGCCGCGCACTGCTCCCTGCTCCCGGAAAGAGGAAGCAAGCAACAATGAACTGGATTTCAAAATAAAGTCGCGTCTAATGTCCGAGGTCAAACACGGCGATATAAATCGATGTTTACCTTTAGCATCGATGCCAATAAATCGTAGAGCATTATATCGATTAATCGATGTGTATCGATGTATCGTTACACCCCTAGTTCTTAGTGCTTCTATGTGTTCTTATATGTTGTCCGTCATCCTTTTGTGCTGGTGTGTGTGTGTGCGTGTGCGCGCAGAGGATCCTCATGACTGGGTGTGTGTATGAGTGCGAGTAAGATGTGTGTTCTATGGAAGAAATCAGTCATGGAGAATGTTCTGGAGACTGTTGAGCAATACTAGGGAAATTGAGAAGTGGATGATGGTGTGTTTAAGTTGGTTGGAGAAACTGAGATGAGCAAGGTGTGTGCAATAGAGAAAATAAGGCGTGTGTGGCAGAGAGTTACGAGAACGGTGGCTTGATAGGATGGGAATAAGAGACAGCAAATGTTGTGTAGAAGACTGAAAGATGTTGAAGGTGAACATGATGGGGGAGGGCAACAGCAAAGTTGGCCTGCCCTTTGAGAAGGTGAAACTGATAAGCGTGCCTGCGCTCGCGCGTTGTCGCGGGGCGGGGCTGTCCGCGTGGGCCTTTGCTATGCTCGTGTGGGCGGTGGGCCGGCCGGCATCATGGTTGTTGCAGGAAATGGCCAGCCTGTCACCAATCAACGTTGATGCTGCGCCCCCCCCCCTCGCACGAGGGGTGCTGTGGCTGCAGGCGAAGCAGGGACAGTGTGATTTTCTCAGAGAGTGATGCTTAAGGAAGATGTGACAATATTTGCATGAAGGATAAAAGGCACTGATGAGAAAACAAAAGTATAACCAAAACGTCAAAACAGAGGATGACGTTTGCGCAGCGTTGTTTGTTTGTATTGTTTGTGAGCTGTGTCTCTGCTGTAAGTTTTTGTGTTGTCTGTGTGCTGTCAGTGTTATGTGTTAAAATTGGCTAATGTAGGTGCACAAAAGAATTTTCTAGATTGTAGTCTACATTTTTTGCACCGCAAAACAAAAGCAATTTTGTGAAAATAAGAAGAAAAGAAAGGCAAGCAATTTTTTGTGGGCAGGAACTGGTCCACACTGCATTAATGCCTATCCCTGATGAAACCAAATTTGAGAGATGGAAAGAACTTGCTTTCTGGAATTGGATGAAGCAAAATTATTAAATAACAACATTTCAAAGCTAAATTTAGAAAAAATAGTCGATTGGTTGTGTAAAGACTACACAAGTTTTTACATTTGAGGATAAGAGAGTGATTGAGTTAGTTAAAGTTAAGAAACAACAAGAATTGTCTATTATATTAATTTACTGGCGGTTATTTTGTTAGTTTTTATCTTTATCTTGATTGGTTTGACACCTGGAGGGAGGAAAGATTAGGATGTGGAACACGGGTTGAGACAACCAGTTACACACGCAAAACATGTGTGCACTGGGACACTGAGAAGCATTTTGAAAGGTGTGTCAAAATTAAATGAAGATGAAATCATATGTAGTAATACAACGCTTTACTACATATGGATTCTCAAAATCGTACAATTGAGTAAAATAAAACATACTTTTTGACTTTTGTTCAAATTACTAAGATTCTTGTGATAAACGATGAGAAACTGATTGAAAAGAAACTACAACTAAGCTAGTTGTGGAAGCAGTCCAATTGCCAAGACAAATAGCTATGTGCACGTGTGCAGGGCACGCACGAGACTGATAAGGTGTCAAGAGGTAAGAAGCTTGCAGACGGAACCGCATAGCTGCAGTGCAAAAGACGCTTCAAATTTTATACACACAAGAAGCGGATTGAATTACTGAAACATTTTTAAAGATGTGCAGCGACAAAGTCCATAGACTGAAATTCAATCATGGACAAAAAGAGGGGCAAGAGTAGAGAATGGCATCTATAAATGACCAGAAGACAGACCTATCCTACCAAAGAACCTATACCAATTGGCAGCAATATTGAGCCATAGTGCGTGTCACATGGCTCAAGAGGAGGGATAGTGGGGCAGGTCAGTCAGCTTTATACAACATACGGATTTGATTCATATTTCAAAACAGAAATTCTTTTTGTAGAGCTTGTTTAACATGCGCTAAACACAATCCACAGGGTTATACTGCCTGGTCATAATAGATGCATTCTCAAAATGGTTTGATTTGGTTTAAACAATAATATCGAGATATGGGATTTTGAAAATTAATTCTCGTGACAGAACTGGTATAAAGTGTGAAAATGTGCATGGGAAAAATGGAAGATCATGGACAAAATGTTTAGATCTGGTCAAACTGTACATAAATATTACAAGTACTGTGGGTTTAACCCCGTATGAAAAATTGTTTGGGCGACAATATAGATTACCATGTTTTAAAACCAAGTGGGAAGCTAAGGATGATTTAAATTTGGCATTTACATTTTATATTTATAATTAAAATTTTAAAGGCAAAAAGAACAAAGCACGTTCTCATTAAGAGCAGTGAAAACAAAACACTGGTGTTCTTCCAAGGGGGAAGGGCCACATTGAATATTGATAATTACGTCAACTGCCATTAAAATAGCAGAAAGGCCAGTTGAGGTGGTCCTAGCAAATTAAAAAAGGGTAATTTCTTTTGAGGTAACGTTCAATCGGGAAAAAGTGACCCAAAGGGAGCCTTACCTCTTAGAGAAATGCCGGGAACAAGAAAATGGAACAATGACGTTATTGCATGTGAGATGGCTATCTTTGTTGCCACTTTGTTAACTTCAGCAATATGGTATTTGTGGGAACTAAGTCATAATGAGTAGGGGAGAGATGAGTGAACAACTTATATTGGTCACTCCAAAATTTTTTTTTAATTATGCTGCATTGTAGCAATTTAAAAGATCAATTTGACCTTTGCAGGATGATCTGCAGTGTCAGATCTGGACTGCCATGAGAGTATGATGTTTATATGTATACTTTGTCAACAACCGCTGTAGATGTTAACGAATGGGATGAATATATCTAAAGTGAATGTGGATAATTTGTTTCAGGTAACTAGTATAAGAATAAACTGCTAAGCGAAACAATTGATTGCTAATGGCAAAACAAGCTGTAAAGACAATTGAATATGTCATGTGTATGGGTTTGCGACCATTGCTTTATGTTCTACCGTCACCATTGATCAAAGATCGTGTGAAGTCTATCAGGTCGATTGGATTGTAAGATGTGTGACAGAGCATTCTATATAGTAATATCCATTGAAGAAAGAAAAAAGAAGCCATTGCTTTCAGAGAATGTAGTCAAGCTAAATTGTATATGTATCAACATCCCAAGATCTGAAAAGAGAAAAGAAAAAAAAAAAAAGCTGGTAAAAACCAAAATATCTTTGAATTTGACAGCCGATGATGATCTGACCGAAATTGATGCAATTGGTGTTCCCGGAGGAGTGCCGGATAAGTGTAAGCTGGTGAATCAGATAGCTGGTTTTGAATCCTCCAAGTGACCATTAAAGTCAGGGTTTTCCTAACTATCTTTATCGTAGGATTAGGTTGGAATGTATATAACCAGTAATAACTTAGCTTGTTGCATCCTACACAATGTCGTAAAACTTCCCTTGCTATGTTTTAACTAGAGGTCAAAGGTTTTTTCTTTTGTATCCAGTCCACTCAAACTCCTCTTCCCAGATGTTCTTATCAGTATGTAAACATCTAGTGTCTCACACTGTGGGTAGGGCAAATCCAAATAAAAAGAGCGGGAGTGCCTACAGATTTTTAGTGTGTGTAGAGATTGTCTCAAGCTATCTGTACTGCACTCCTTGCGAGAAAAGACTTAAAATTCTGTCTCAATTGTGGTTTGTTTGCTGTTGCTCTTCTATTCACTTATTCAGTCAGCGAAATAAACCTGACAAGTATTATATAAAGTAAAAGACCTGTGTGGAGGTGTGGGGCAATACATACAAAACAAACACAGATCCAATCTTCATTCTTCAAAAAAAAGCAATAAGATGTCAGGAAGCAAAGGCAGGGCAACCAAGTGCAGCACAATCCTTTATTGCCAAAGGGGAAATGGAACGCCGGACCTGCGGTCGGGCTGGCGTGGCAGAGCACAGCGCATAGGAGTAGTCGGAGGCAGGCAGGCAGTCGCAGGACGAGCACGTTGTCAGGACCGGCGGCGAGCTGAAGCGTGGTCGAAGGGCGAGCAAGTTGTCAGGACAGGCGGCGAGCAGAAGCGTGGTCGAAGATCACGGAAGCAGGTGGCTACAAAGATCGGTCCGGGGAAAAAAGGCAGGAGTATCACAGGCAGGGTAAGCAGACGAACTGACAACCACTGGCAGAACACAGAGAGGTTAAGTAGGGGACCTAACGAGCTGTAGCAGGTGCTGGCAATTCACTGAGTAGGGCTTGGCTGGAAGTCAGGTGACGCGGAGGCGTGACAGAACCCCCCCCCCAAGGGACGGCTCCCGACGTCCCAAAAAACAGAACCCCGAGCCAGAGCAGGAGGCCCTTACCCCAAGACGCGCGTCGATCAATAATCCGACAAGTCTGAGTCAGAACACGTCGACCAAGCCCCATCCTCAGGCGGCATCACCGCCCAGTCCCCCTCTCCAGCCGTGGCATCGGGAGATTCCGACCAGGGGGCCGGCACGGGAACCGAATGGGTCCCTACCGGACTACTTTTAGCAGGGAGCCGGTCAGACCATAACACCCCGCCCTCCGGAGCAGAACCCGGCTGCAAACGTCGCAACGGCAGCCGAGTAAGGGCCCGGGCCATACGCCGCGGCTGACGACGAGACCGGACCCGCGGCCGCTGTCCCCGGGCTGGTGAAGCGGGGGGCCGAGAGGCAAGGGCACGGGCTGGAGTCGGATAGCGGGTCCGGGGCAGGGACTCGCAACAGGTGGTAGGGGGCAAGGAAACCGTCCCCAAACAGATCGCTGCTCGGCAGTTGCCCCTAGGTCTCTTCTGGCAAGAAGCCACCCAGTGACCCTCACCCCCGCAGTACAGGCAAAGCCTGTCTCTGAGGCGCTCCCTACGCCTTTTTGCCGAGAGAAAGGTGCGTCCTATCTCCATCGGCTCCGGCCAGCCGGGCTGGGTGGGAGGAGTAGTACAACTGTGCTGACTTACGTGGACAGGGTCCCTGGCTGAAGACCGGTCAGGCGGGAAAACCGGTGCTCTCCCTGACACCCGAGGTGTCGGGCTGATGTCACGATGACGGGGGGGGGGGGCGGAGTCACCCTTCTCTCCTCGCGTCGTCTTGTCTGGATCCGCCGGTCCACCCATGCTGCCAGGTCCATGGCCTCCTCCAGGGTCTGAGGGCGCTCGTAGGATACCATCTCGTCCTTGATGTACTCTGCGAGTCCGTGGAGGAAGGTGCCGACGAGAGCCGGGGTGTTCCAGCCGCTACGACGCGCCACCGTCTGGAACCGGATGGCATACTGGGCGACAGATCCGCTGTTTTGGCGCAGCGTGATGAGCTCCGTGGAGGCGTCCTCCAAGGCGGAGCCCAAGTCAAACACGCGCAGGATCTCCTTTGCGAAGGCGTCGAATGACAAACAGGCGGGTCCTTGCCGCTCATATTCGGCCGTTCCCCACAGCCACGCCTCGCCCGTCAGGTGAGTAAGCACGAAACCCACCTTGGCTGGTTCCATGGCAAATGTGACGGGCTGGAGGTCAAACAAGACACGGTAGTTAGTCAGAAAAGCCCGGACATACTTGGGGTCGCCGTCAAACCTCGCAAGGTTACTGAGTCTGGGCTCCGGGACGTCCACGAGCTGCCCGGGCGCCGGGGCAAGACAGGGCGTGGACATGGCTCGTGCAGATTGGTCTGCAGCAGCCAGCTATAAAATTTACCGTTTTCTTCCATGTATAATGCGCCCCCATGCATAATACACTCCCCTAAAAATGGCATGTTTATGCTGGAAAAAAGCCTGTACCAAATAATGTTGCACACCCCACTTTTCAGTTCTTTATTGTTAAAAAGTTTAAGTTATCCAATCAATTTTGTTCCACTTCACGATTGTGTCCCACTTGTTGATTCTTGACAAAAAATTAAACTTTTATATCTTTATGTTTGAAGCCTGAAATGTCGCGAAATGTTGAAAGGTTTAAGGGGGCCGAATACTTTCGCAAGGCACTGTAGATGGTGAGGCAGGAGGCGAGGAACAACGCTCATCTGCGCTCCTGGGTGCGGCGCCGGAGCGAGTACCTGTCTAAGGAGGACAGAGAGAGAGCAAGAAGTTGCGGCACGGGATCAAACCGGCCAAAGCTGACGGGATGACAGCTTATTTTGCGGCAGGTAGAGGTTTTATAAACGGCAAGGAGATTCGCATATCTTACAGGTTATGGCAGTGTACAAATATAATGGTTACGTAGTTGTTCACTCATTCCTTCTAGTAAAAGGTTTACTCTTACGTTTTCTCTTGTTTGATAAATATATTTGTGTATTGAAAAGCCTTAATATTTAAAGATATTATAATAGGAGTGTTAGAGTTCACAAATTATCTTGATTGTACAATTATGTTGGAATGTAGACTAGAATTATTACGTTTGTTAAAACCTTTAACCTTGACTCTGGGAAGTTTCCACAAAATGATGTGGAAACATTCTTGCTTAGTTATCTAAAATGCTCCACTAGTTTCTGTTTCCACAACCTTGTAAAATAAAGCGTTAAGACCCTCTGCACTGATTAACTAGTTGCTGAGGTGAACACCAAACTTGTCCCCTCCCACCCCCACCCCCACCCTCTCAATAAATATGCCCTCGCAAGAGGTTTAAGTCAGACTGCTCTTCAAGCATCTCTGTATCACACAGGGTGCTGATGGCATCTCCGCTTGCAAGCGTAAAATGGCCAAACTGTCTCACGTGCGGTTCTTGCAAAGAAGATAGAAGGTTTGTGTGTAATATATGTACTGATATGAATGAGACCCAAGACAACAGCTGTTGTTCACGTCTCTCTCTGTATTCAACTGCCGCGGCTCGTCTCATGACATCACACAACACAGTATGACATCCCTAACATCTCCCCTTTCATAGATGGCAACTTATACATGAAGATCAAAATTAAATTCCCACATGTCTCCCCCCTTGTCTTTACGTATCAGCAAACACTTAAACAACTCCTAACTCACATTTCAAAGAACAGTGTACAATAGGGGTGTAACGATACATCGATACACATCGAATAATCGATATAATGCTCTACGATTTATTGGCATCGATGCTAAACGTAAACATCGATTTATATCGCCGTGTTTGACCTCGGACATTAGACGCGACTTTATTTTGAAATCCAGTTCATTGTTGCTTGCTTCCTCTTTCCGGGAGCAGGGAGCAGTGCGCGGCGTTGTGTTGTGAGCAGAGCAGGCACGTGAAAGGGGAGTCGACAACTAGTACGCGGCTCCTGGGCTGGTGCTATGGCTAGTGTCCAAAAAGACAAAGAAATTTGCTCCCCTTTAGGCTTCAAGTCATTCGTTTGGAAGCACTTTGGATTCCAAAGAAAATATGGCTCAACGGACAAGACACGTGCAGTTTGTAAATCCTGCCATGCGGTGATCAAATATTCAGGGAGCACAAATCTCGCCACATATTTAAAGAAAAAACACGACATCAAAGTTTAGTGTTAAAATAAGCACTTTGTATACTGCAATACTCTTGTAAATTCCTAAATAAAGAGTTTGCAGTACCTTGTTGATTTTGCGTACGAATTGTTTTAAATCAGGATATTGTTCTATATTTTTTATTAAAAAAAAAAAATCGATCGTAGAGCACTATATCGCGATATATCGTGAATGAATCGCAGCAGGCTTTAAGATATCGGCAAATATCAAATCGTAGTTCTTTGTATCGATATTATATCGTATCGTGACAAAACCTGCGATTTACACCCCTAGTGTACAATCAGAAAGTCCTTGCCAGCCTGCGTGAACAGATCCATGCTGAGGATCTGCCATGGTCGTGTAGGGAGTGCATGGGACATTATCGTCTCCCGCCGCTGTCGGTGTGCATATTCGTTGCAGGCTGAGCACTGGCTCACATAGTCCTTGATCTCACCGTGTATGTTGGGCCAGTATTGCGTGTCTCTGGCCTGTCTGTAACAGGCATCTCCTCCGACATGGCTGGCATGGATGCGTTTCAACATTTCAGCACGCAATGATTTGGGCACTATAACTCGCTGACTCTTGAAAAGCACTCCATCCTGTGCGCTGATCTCATCCCTGATGGACCAGTATTCTCTGATTGCCAATGGAGTGTCCTCCCGGCGATCTGGCCAACCACGGAGCACCACCTCCTGCAACAGCTGAAGACTCCCATCACCCACTGTGTGCAATTTTATCTGCCTCAGCCGTTGGCTGGTGACGTTCAGATGCTCAGCCTGATTTATCTGTTCAGTGTTCACTTGTGCTCTCTGCATGCAGCAAACAGTCTGTTTCGAATATCTCGTGCCAGGCCCCTGCGGTGAAGCCGTGGCCCTACTCAAGGTGTCACTGAGGTGCATGTCGGGCCCTGGCTTGTACACCACCTTCAGATTGTATCCCTGTAGTGTGAGCAGCATGGTCTGGAGTCGTTTGGGCGCTGAGAGGAGTGGCTTGGTGAAAACGGATACAAGTGGCTTGTGGTCGGTTTCCGCTGTGAACTCCCCCCGCCCATACAAATTCAAGATTCAAGAGTTTTTTATTCGCCATGTTTGAGCGTGCCAAACAAGGAATTTGACTTCGGTAAAACACACCCTCTGTTCAACATTTAGGTGACTAACAACACTCAGGACATGTGAAAAATGGCAAAAATGGTGTAGACAAATTCAAAAAAGGTGTGAAGAGGAGGATGTTATTGCACAGTAATGACTCTGAGACTCTAAGAGTGGTGTGAGTTCATCAGAGCAACAGCCTGGGGGAAAAAGCGGTCTCTGTGTCTGCTGGTTTTGGCGTATGTCACGTACTGGCGCCACCTGCGACAGGACCACGCCCCCCCATCAGCGGAATCGCCGCCACCTGCCACAGCCGCATGGACAGCGCTTCGACGCTCAGAACAGCACTTGCCCGCTGAAGGCCACTCCCCCTTCACACGAGCTGCCCCTGTGCGTCTCCGCCGACAGCGTGAGGAGGGCGCTTGCCGCTATCAACATCCGTAAGGCGGCGGGCCCTGACAACATCCCAGGTCGAGCGCTGAAAGACTGCGCTGGTGAGCTGACGGATGTCTTCACAGACATCTTTAACACTTCCTTGCAGCAGGCCATCGTCCCGTCGTGTTTCAAAGCTGCCACCATCGTACCTGTGCCGAAGAAACCCGCTCCGTCCTGCTTCAATGACTACCGCCCCGTGGCACTTACGCCCATCATCATGAAGTGCTTTGAGCGGCTTGTCATGGAGCACATCCGATCCGTTCTCCCCCCCACCATGGACCCCTTCCAGTTTGCGTACCGAGCCAAACGGTCCTCTGAGGATGCCATCTGCTCTGCCCTCCACTCGGAGAGAAGGGACTCGTATGTGAGATTGCTGTTTGTGGACTTCAGTTCTGCCTTCAACACCATTGTGCCACAACGCCTCATCAGCAAACTTGACACGCTGGGCCTCAGTACCTACCTCTGCAACTGGCTACTGGACTTCCTCTGTCAGAGGCCACACAGGTGGTACGTGTTGGCGACAAAATCTCCGCCAGCATCACGCTGAGCACGGGGGCCCCCAAGGCTGCGTGCTCAGTCCGCTGCTCTTCACCCTCCTGACGCATGACTGCATTGCAACCCACAGCGACAACCGCATAGTGAAGTTTGCTGACGACACGACTCTGGTGGGTCTCACCACCAAGGGAGACGAGACTCAGTACAGGCTGGAGGTTGACCTTCTGACCACGTGGTGCAGGGACAACAACCTCCTGCTGAACGTCGACAAGACCAAGGAGGTTGTTGTTGACTTCCGGAAGGGTCACACCCAACACCTGCCGCTGACCATCGACGGTGCTGTGGTGGAGAGAGTGAGCGGCGCCAGGTTCCTGGGGGTGCACATCAGTGAGGATCTCTCCTGGACCACCAACACCGCATCACTGGCGAAGAAGGCCCAGCGCCGCCTGTACTTCCTGCGGAAACTCAGGCGAGCGAGCGCTCCTCCGGCCGTCATGACTACATTTTACCGTGGCACCATTGAGAGCGTCCTCTCCAGCTGTTTGGGGTGGCGGCTGCACTGACTACAACTTGAAGGCCCTGCAGCGCATAGTGAACATGGCTGGTAAGATTATTGGTGCTTCACTCCCCTCCTTGAAAGACGTTTAGATCCCCCATCTCACCCGCAAGGCGACCACGATTGTGAGTGATGTGAGTCACCCCGCTCACTCTTTTGTTTCTTCCGTTTGAGCTTCTGCCCTCTGGGAAGAGGTATAGGAGCCTGCGCTCCCGCACCACCAGACTCAACAACAGCTTCATACTCCAGGCTGTTATCCTGAACTCTCTCTCCCCTTCTGCATAGCGTCCTGTACTTTTGCGCTATATTCTGACTGTCTGCTGTATGCACACTTGCTTTGCGCTATATTCTGACTGTCTGCTGTATGCACACTTGCTCCATTTTTGCTCCTCTTATTTATTATGTTATTTGTTTATTTATTATTTATTCTTCACTTATTTATTCATTGTTTGTGCCTTCTTGTTTTTACTTTTTGTGTTGTTTACTTGTATGTAAATTGTGTACTATGTCTTGTCACCGTGGGATAGTAGGAACTGAACTCGCTTCCCCTTTCTGCGTAGCGTCCTGTACTTTTGCGCTACGCTTACTGTCTGCTGTATGCACACTGGCTCCGTTTTGCTCCTCTTATTTATTGTGTTATCTGTTTATTTATTATTTTTCCATCATTCTTATTATTTATTGTTTGTGCCTTCTTGTTTTTATATTGTGTGGTTTACTTGTATGTCTATCGTGTAATATATCTCGTCATCGTGGGATAGAGAAGACGTAATTTCGGTTTCTTTGTGTGTCTTGACTTGTGAAGAGATTGACAATAAAGCTGACTTTGACTTTATTGTCATAGCTTCGAATAAATCTCGGAATCTCTCATGAAAAAAACTACGTTAAAATAGTTTTTAAATTAATGCTACCACTGCGTAATATACTGAAATATTAATGAATAAATGTAGAGTTTCGCGGTATTAAAATTAAATAGTAAATATTCATATTTACTATTTTATTTAAGTAAGGACTATTTTGTATTCCCCAAATAGTGGTTGTGATCTGTCCCTACCATCCTTGTATAAACCTACGCCCTTTCTTTTTAATATTTTCTTTTTGTCATTGCATTATGATTTCCATATCTATGAATTTCTCTTGGAGACGGAAGTGAAGTGAGAAGTGACTCTCTCTCGGTCACTTCTGATGCCACCCCGTCGAGTGGCGATGGTCTGGTTTTCAAGCACTCCCCGACACTGACGCCTCACTTAGCCCGCCCCCCTGAGTAGCACTGACGCTTCACGCTGATTGCTCGAAGGCTGAGGGACGCGACATTTGAATTTAGACTGGTTTTCTCCTCGATTTGGCTGCTTATAAAGTGAACTTTGCCACTTTTCTCGGAGCTTCCCCGTGCACACCCTGGCAAGTTGAAGAGCCACAGCGACGACACGAGTTCAAAGGACAAAAAAGGTAAGTTGAAAAATTGCAAAGTTGTTTTTGCAAAGCTCACGTTGTAGCGGACGGTATAACGACGTCACAACACGTCGCCACCTCCTGACTTCTGAAATTTGAACAGCAAACAACCAAGTGAATAAAAAGAAGACACGCGCACTGAACTGAAAGCCAAACAAATTTGTAAGTATGTGAGACGACGAGGATACTGTCGTATGTCACATGACGTTTCTGCCTGCTTTCCGACTTACTACTCTAAACTCTACAGACAGAAAATGGCACTTTTGCCCCGTCCCAAACAGTTTTTCAGACGGCTGCAACAACATTCTATTCAGCATGTCGCTGCAATGTTTTTACTGCAATGTCACCTTACTTCTACAATTTTACACTTTTGCAATTTTACCTGGGGGTGGAAGCAGGTTCTACTGTGGGGGCTGTTATGTATGGCAAGCAATTTGATCATTTATTCCATATCCTCGATATTAGACAGTATTTTCCATTAGTTCGGTCTTTCTCAACATTAGTTGGACATTGAGCCACACGAGTTACGCACTTTGTCTTACGAGTTGCACAGAAACTCTAACCAGTCACTCATTTTCAGCAACATGTAAATTAGTCAAACGTGAATTATTCTAACATGTTAACTAGTGACCTATGATTTTCTGCAGAAGTTAGCTAATAGGAGCTGAAATGCCCACCAGTTAACTAATGATAAATAAACCACTGACAAGTTAACTAGTGCAAGCCCATTGAAGCCGTGGTATCTAACTTGTAGAAAAATACTGGTTGACTAGTTATGCCCCAAATTGTGCACTAGTGCGACTTTTTCACTTAACCAGTTCTACTAGTGAGGTAAAAAAATGTACCGAATAGAACTAGTGGATGCCGACTTTACAGAAATATGGGTTACATGTCTGCTCGTGGCGGCTTGGTGAGGCACTGGGTAGCTCGTCCGCCTCACAGTTAGGAGGGTGCGGGTTCGATTCCACCTCTGGCCCTCCCTGTGTGGAGTTTGCATGTTTTCCCCGGGCACGCGTGGGTTTTCTCCGGGCACTCCGGTTTCCTCCCACATCCCAAAAACATGCTTGGTAGGCCGACTGAGCGCTCCTAATTGTCCCTAGGTGTGAGTGCGAGTGCAAATGGTTCCTGCGATTGGCTGGCAACCGGTTCAGGGTGTCCCCCGCCTGCTGCCCAATGATGGCTGGGATAGGCTCCAGAACACCCGCGATCCCCGTGGGGACTAAGCGGTTCAGAAAATGGATGGATGGATAGATGGATGGATGTTTACTCATGAATGCACAGATCACTTTGCTACGCACCATCTATTTTGACTTACAAGCTAACTAGTGAGGCTCAAAATGGTACTTTAGTACACGTTCACTAGCTGGTGTAATTCTAACCTCACTTGTTAACTAGTGAAACGTGTTTTCTTTCTTGTGAATTAGTTCAGTCCAGAGTGACTAGTTAAACGGATATACGCAGATAGTGAACAAATAAAAGGCATTTTGACTTACTAGTCAGACCGAGTGAGTCAGAAAGGAAAATCCCTTTGCATTTACTAGTTCATTAGTTAACATTTTGAACCCCACAAGTCAGATAGTGAGGCTGGGAAGATCCCAACTAATGGTACTACTGGACATAGGTATTTCTTACTAGTGAACTAGTGAGCAATTCCGAAATTGACAAGTGAAATAGTGAGATAAAAAAAAAACCCCATACCTGGTGCAACCAGTGTACCTTTGCATGATGTCAACATGTAAACTGTAGGATATGACCACCAGTATCATGTTCCAACATTTTTTACTCATCTTTTTAATCAATTTGCTTGTGACCAATAAAGAGATTACACTGTGAGGTCAAAATGTGACACATGCGCGTAAAATGTCTTTTTAGCTTACATGTTCACTAGTAAGTCAATTTTGAAGCTTTCTAGTCAGCCTACATTGCCCACGATGCATAGGACAGGAAGTATTACCTTTAAACAGCTAATTATGATGCATTTCGTCCGAGAAGGTTTTATTTTGCAAATATTACTGTTTCATGTAGGTCTACAATTATTTTATTCATTTTAACTGCCGCGACTATGCATTTAATTTAAAAATTACTATTGTATCTTTTTCTGCACCTTTTTTTATACTATTAATTTTTTATTTTAACTGCCGCGGCTATGCAGTTAGGATGTGTGCATAAACAAAAATAAATGGGATCAGTCACGTGATGTCCGAAGTTCTTTTGGCAAGGTGTAGGACACACCCTTTTTGCATTTTGAATATGTTGAAAACAAACTCCGGCCGAATCGGCCACTACAGGTTAGTTAAAGGCCATATCATAGAAATGTGTCTTTAAACGTGTCTTAAATGTTTCTACTGAGGTAGCAGTTCTAATATCCATTGGTAGGGCATTCCAAAGCTCTGGAGCCCGAATAGAAAATGCTCTAGACCAGCGGTCACCAACACGGTGCCCGCGGGCGCCAGGTCGCCCGTGAGGACAGCATGAGTCGCCCGCAGGACTGTTCTAAAATTAGCTCGAATAGCAGCACTTGTCTGTGAGCTGCATCTATTTATTTTACAGTCAAACCTCGGTTTCCGAACGTCCAGGTTCTCGAACAAATCGGAATTTGAACAAAAAATTCGCAATTTTTTTGCTTCGGTTGTTGAACAAAATTCGGAGGTTGAACTTCACGTGATGAGCCGGGAGGACCAGAGAAAACCCGACCGCGCGGCCCGGATGCCGACTGACTTCGTAGTTATTGTATTTTCGTTACTTTGAGGATTGTATTAACCCCTTATCATGCTTCCAAAGAAAGCAAGTGGGAGCAGTAAAGCCATCCTAAAACACAGACGCTCTTAAAGCAATGCGACAGTGAGCGCCCGGCCGGCGCGCTGTGGTTGCGCGATCGCGCACTGAGGTCCACTTCATTTTTGGAAAGTACGTCAGGACTTTAAAAATATTTTCTAAATTTCAGCGACGGCTCTGTCACAATAAGGTGAGCAGCGCGGTGCAGTTACACGGTGGGGGACGGGCTGCGGTAGGGCGTTCGGCGGTGCGCTACGGTTGCGCGATCGGACAAAAATGCGCAAATGAAAAAACGCTTACTAAAAAGCGTTTTTTTTTTAGTCTTGGAACGGACTAAATTTTTTTCCATTATTTGTAATGGGAAAAATAGATTCTGAAATCAAGCGATTTGCTTCTCGAACCGCCTTCTGGAACGGATTGTGGTCGAAAACCGAGGTTTGACTGTATTTTTGCTATTCTTGTTAAAATCACACTTACATGTGAACTGGAAATGACAATAATAACACATAGTGAAAGCTAAATTGAGCAAATTGGCTATTTCAGAAGTGTGTGTCAAACTGGTAGCCCTTTGCCTTAATCAGTATCCAGGAAGTAGCTCTCGGTTTAAGAAAGGTTGGTGACCCCTGCTTTAGACCCTGCAGACATTTTCTTGGCCCTCTGTGTCGCTAAAAGAGTAGCGTTTTGCGAACGAAGGTTACGAGACGGAACATAAGGAACAACTAGGTCGACGAGATATGAAGGGGCTAAGCCATGCAGGGATTTATATGTTAATAGAAGAACCTTTAAGTCGCATCTTAAATGGACCGGGAGCCAGTGTAAGTTGGCTAATATTGGGGTAATGCAGTGCTTCTCAAATAGTGGGGCGCGCCCCCCTTGGGGGGCGCGGTGCTATTCCTGGGGGGGCGCGTGTGACCCTGGGGAACAGGCTTTTTTTTGGCAGTACTAGAATAAAGTGTAATTGCGCGTTTACTACAGCAGGGGGCAGTGGCGCTCTCATTGTTACTTCTGTCACGTTTGCGACAGTGCAACATTTTACGACTTACAAGACAAGTTAGGATAGTCACGGTGAGGAGGGGGGGCGCGAATAGTTTTCTTCTTGCTAGGGGGGGGCGTAACAGAAAATAATTGAGAAGCACTGGGGTAATGTGATAACATTTTCTTGTCCGTGAGAGCAGCCTTGCAGCAGCATTTTGTACTAACTGTAGACTTTTGAAGCGGGACTTAGGAAGACCAGAGAATAATAAATTACAGTAGTCCAGGCGCGACTTGACAAACGCATGTATAATAGTTTCCGCATCACTGGTCGAGCGGATCGGACGAATCTTTGCAATATTACGAGGGTGAAAAAACGCAATTCTGGTTATCTTCTTAATCTGCTTTTGAAAGGAGAGGTTAGGTGTCATCCGCGTAGCATTGAAAACTAATATTATATTTACGTATTATGTCCCCAAGCTGAATCATATAAATATTAAATAGAATTGGTCCGAGTACCGATCCCTGTGGGACACCACACGTAACATTATAGAGCTCCGAGGACGTATTGCCATGGACCATTCGGTGCGTCCTGTCTGATAGGAATGGAACCAGCCTAGTGCGGACCCTGAAATACCAACACAACTTTTAAGACGCCCTAATAAAATATGGAAGTCTACAGTGTCGAAGGCAGCACTGAGATAGAGTAGTAACAGTACAGATGAAGTATTTGAATCCATAGCTGTGAGGAGATCGTTAGTCACTTTAGCAAGTGCTGTCTCAGTGGAATGATTAGCTCTAAAAGATAAGATAAGATAAGATAAGATAATCCTTTATTATTCCCTCAATGGGGAAACTCCTATGTTAGCAGCAGTACACGTAACATATACACACACACACGCATGCGGGGAAGGGGGTAAAAGATTTAAGTAGAAGGTATATATAATTAAAAAAAAATATGGACAGTGTATACAAAATACACAATACACAATATACAGTGGAGATAAAAAAAATATTAGATAAAAAAATTGTGCAAAAAAGTGCAAAGAAAGCAGGTAAAAGAGTGTGAGGTAGACAAATATTGCACATAGTGTGATTGCACATATGGTTATTGCACGTTATTGCATGTTATTTTGTCCGTTAGCTACGATGGTCGGCCTGGTTGTACAGTCTGATGGCAGCAGGGAGGAAGGACCTGCGATGCCTCTCGGTGGTGCATCGTGGGTGACGAAGCCGGTCGCTGATGGAGCTCTCCAGGGCTCTGACAGTCTCATGAAGGGGGTGGAAGACATTGTCCATGATGGAGGACAGCTTAGCCACCATCCTCCTCTCCCCCACCACCTCCACCCGGTCCAGACTGCAGCCCAGGACAGCGCCGGCTTTCTTCACCACCTTGTCCAGCCTCTTCCTCTCCGCTGCAGTGATGCCGCTGCTCCAGCAGACCACCCCATAAAAAATGGCGGACGCCACCACAGAGTCATAGAAGGTCCTCAGGAGGCCGTCCCTCACTCCGAAGGACCTCAGTCTGCGCAGCAGGTGGAGTCTGCTTTGGCCCTTCTTGTATAGGGCCTGAGTGTTAACGGTCCAGTCCAGTTTATTGTTCAGGTGAACACCCAGGAACTTGTAAGAGTCCACAATCTCTATGTCCGTTCCCTGGATGTTCACCGGCGAGGGGGGGACTTTGCGCCGGCGGAAGTCCACCACCAGCTCTTTCGTTTTCCCAGGGTTAATCTGGAGGCGGTTCCGCCGGCACCAGTCCCCGAATCTGTGATTCAGTTCTCGGTACTCCGTCTCGTCTCCGTTGTTAATGAGACCAACGATGGCGGAGTCATCCGAGAACTTCTGGAGGTGGCAGGTTGATGTGTGGTGGGTGAAGTCAGCTGTGTAGATGGTGAAAACCAGACTGAAAAGAGTCATATCGATTATTGGCGACCATGTAATCAATAAGCTGCTGCGCTACTACTTTTTCAAGAAGTTTTGGTATGAATGGGAGGTTTGAAACTGGCCTATAATTACTGAGACCATCCGGGTCAAGATTTGGTCGCTTAAGTAACGGTTTAATGATAGCGGTTTTAAAGGCTGTTGGCACTATCCCAGAAGAGACAGACAGATTGATTATATTTAAGACGGATGGTCCTAAAATTTGAAATAATTCTTTTAGTTTGGCTGGAAGAGGGTCGAGCAAACATGTTGTTTGTTTAGCCACACTAACCAATTGTGTAAGCCTTTCAAGGGACACGCTTTTAAAATTTGAGAGGGTTATTGCATGATCATCAGCGCTGGTAAACGGCGGTCTCGACTGAGCGATTGGAATGGTATTCTTGATCTCGTCCCTAATGGATTCAATCTTTTGAGCAAAACATTTCATAAACTCGTCAGCTGAGTGGAAGGAACTATCGGGGTTCGGCTGGTGAAGAGTCAGTTTTGCCACTGTATCAAATAGGTGTTTAGGGTTGTTTTTATTGAGATTAATAACTTGCAAAAAATACCGAGTTTTTGCTAAGATAAGCGAATCTTTATATTTCAGGAGGCTATCCTGCCATGCCTGATGGAAAACCTCAAGTTTGATTAAACGCCGTCTGCGCTCATGCTTTCGACATAATTGCTTAAGCGTACGCGTTTCATCTGTGAACCACGGAGTAGGCAATCTACGGCGAGTTTTCAGACGTAACGGCGCCACAGAGTCAATGGAATTAAACAATGTCGCATTGAATTCATTTGTAAGATTATCAATAGAGCCGATGTATGCGGGAAATATGGCGGTTTCCGGCGACAGTAACTCAGCGCAGTTGCAGTCATGGAGTTAAAATTACGGCTCCTATAATTCTGATTGCTCTCTTGTCTTTGACAAGGAACTAAAATTTCAAATTTTATTAAGTAATGATCAGACAGAACAGTAGTGTATGGCAGTACTGCTACATTTGAGGTTGCAAGTCCTCGGGATAATTCCAGATCTAAGGTATTTCCATTCTTATGCGTTGCTGCCTGTACGGCTTGCGTAAAACCAAACGTATCAGTTAAAGTCTGAAACGCCGAAGTAAGTGGCTCTGACGGTAAATTCATGTGGATGTTGAAATCGCCCATGATAATTATATTATCCGCATTGGTTACTAGATCAGCCACGAATTCTGAAAATTCATCCAGGAAGCCAGAGTAAGCCCCGGGTGGACGGTAAACAACCACAAGATAAAATGACGGCAAAGCGGTGGATCGGACAGTTAGAACTTCAAATGTTTCAAATACGTTGATCGAACGAAGCCTAAATCTAAGCTCGGAATTTGAGATGAGGGCGACACCCCCACCCTTTTTTTGAGGACACGCCACATGCGAGCTCAAAATTTGGAGGCGAGGCCTCGTTAAGCGGCAGCAGTTCATTAGGTTTTAACCAGGTCTCGCAGAGACCAAAAACGTTTAGATTATGTTCCGTGATGAGGTCATTAACGAGAAGTGCTTTCGTATGAAGCGATCTAATATTCATTAAACCTAGTTTAAGTGTAATCGGTCCATCAGGGTGCGTATCTATCGAAGGATTTTTAAACGAGATGCGAGTAAGATTGTGTTCTCTAGGCCTGACATCACCTCTCAAATGTTTGCGGTGGGACAATACGACCGTGGGAATTTGATAGTAAATATTTGTTACACATGTAAAATGATCTGAAACAGGCACCATTTCATCCGCAAAACTTAAACTATTAAACCAGAAAACCCGCGGTCCAATAGGGCGTACTGTCCCGTGTAGAGCAGAACAAACAGATTCAATATTTTGTCATGTAATGTTGTACCCTCGTGGTCTTCAGGCCACTGTTCATCTCGAATCCTTTTGAGGCTTTGGACAAGTTGAAGTTGAACAAGGTCTCTAGTCTATACAATTCATTAGTGATCGAAGTAGTTCAATGAGTTTGATTAGCGATTAGTTGTTGATGACTCGATTAATTATAGCACTTGTAAAGTGGACATGCTATTGCGTTAGCTCTTTGTTGAGTGTTGTTGCGTGTCTTTCATGTACATATGTATGCTGTAGTCAGCCATGCGCCACAACTCCTCGTCCAGCCGAAGAAAAGGCGGCAATCCACGCCGCCGTCCTCCGCAGCCACTGCCTGGGCCATCCCCCGGTGTGCAATGCACATCCTCTGCGGCATCCCCCAGACGGCGCCACCCGCCACAGTCACCGCAGAGGGCATCCCCCAGAGGGCGCCGCCCGCCGCAGTCACGGCAGCCGGGCCCATCTGGGAATAGTGAGCTCACTGCGCCGTTGTTCCATTTTGATGACACGTTGCTAAAGGTTTTTGTATTTCCAGCTCAGCCACCTGCGCCGCCGCCCCCGTTGCCCACGCCGCCCAGGAGGCGAAGGTACCGGCCAGGGACCAAGGCCCTAATGGAGATCCGCAAGTTCCAGAAGAGCACAGAGCTCCTCATCAGGAAAGCGCCCTTCTCTCGCCTGGTAAGGTGTTACCAGCTCACACGTTAGCCCGTAAGCTTGTTAGGTCATTGCCTTGACATGTACCCACCCTCCCACACACCCAGGTCCGTGAGGTGTGCCAGTCATATGGCAGAAGTGCCCTCAGATGGGAGGTCTTCGCCCTGATGGCGCTTCAGGAGGTAAAGTCGCCGGGGAGGTCCAAATGTCATACTAAAGTCTCTATTCTACCGAGCGACCAAGAATTGCGAGTGTTTTCAAATGGAGTGATTACTGCATTTTCGCTATGGTTTGTCGAAGGTCGCAAACGTTCGACAAACAGTGACCATACGTTTGGCAAATGTTCACCTGTACTTTTCTTCTACGCGGGGTAAATTTTGAACAGGGAGTTTTTAACATGCTCAAAATTTTATTGCGACAACAAGAACTTCCTAAAAAGGTTGGTGAACATTTGGGACATTGAACGATCCCTGACCAACTTTGGCGTGTACGCAAGTGATGCCCCATTTCTGCCTGCCGACTCTCTGCAACCCAAAATATTGCGCTGCCCTTGCCAACGCTGGACGCAGCGGGACACTCGGGCCGGCTTACACATTGACGACTTGTTGGGATCTTTACAGGCGGCTGAGGCTTTATTGGTGTTGCTGTTATCTGATGCCAACCTGTGCGCCATCCACGCCAAGCGGGTCACCATTTTTCCCCGCGACCTCCAGCTGGCCCGACGGATCCGCGGGCAAGATTTCTGATTAAGATGATAGCCGCGTGGTGACTCAAACGTTTCACAGTGGCCACTCGACACAACCCAACCTTTATAGTAGAAATTGACTTAAATACTGTTGTTTGCAGTGTTTGTGTTTTATATATAGTGAAGTGTTTGTGTTTTATATCTAAAGTTATGTGACGAGTGGATAATTTCTTGGCCCTGCCCACTTCTTCACCAGGCAGCCGATTATGTGAGTGCTAAGCTTCACTCTGTGGTGTCATCCACGCGCGTCACCGTTTTTCCCCGCGACATCCAGCTGGCCTGATGTACCCGCGGGCAAGATTTCTGATTAAGATGATAGGCCCGTGGTGACTCTAACGTTTCACGGTTACCACTCGACTCAACCCAACCTGTATCCTCTTCCATTACTGTTTGCAGTGTTTGTGTTTTATCGATAGTGCAGTGTTTCTGTTCTGTATATAAAGTTATGTGATGTGTGTTCATCGTAAGACAAAGTATTTTCATTAAAATACAAATATTTCTAAAAAACAAAATATTTTTGGTACTATTGAGAGCTTACCTGAGTACATTTTTTTACATCAGAAAAATAAACATTTCAATATTATTGTGCGGTTAGTTGTTAATCTTGATGTGAATTGAATGAGCAAACACTAACAAACAAAACTAACTTATCTATTGAGGCACAATATTACATTACAGTATCAATATTGTAGTCGACCACTCCAGATTGGCCGTAGGTTGTGGTTTTGAGCTCGAAAGGTTGCCTGTGTGCCCTGCAATTAACGTTCAGGGTGTCCCCCGCCTACTGCCCGAAGTCTGCTGGGTTAAGCTCCAGCATACCAGCGAACCTTGTGTCAAAAAGCAGTTCAGAAAAACGATGGATAGATAGATGAATGGATGGATATTATAGTACCGTTATTTTCTTTATTACGTTGTGTCGCAGACCCGAGCCGATCTGAACTACTGAGTCAATGTGGTTGTCAAGCCTGAAGCCATCCGTGTGTGAAATAGGGTAATGAGATATAAAGTCATTAAAAAAGTCCCAATGATCGCCACACACACATCTGGGTGTGGTGAAATTTGTCCTCTGCATTTAGCCCATCCCCGTATGATTTTGATCCATCCCATGGGGGAGAGGGGAGCAGTGAGCAGCAGCGGTGCTGCGCTCGGGAATCATTTGATGATCTAACCCCCCAATTCCAACCTTTAATGCTGAGTGCCAAGCAGGGAGGCAATGGGTCCCATTTTTATAGTCTTTGGTAGGACCCGGCCGGGGTTTGAGCCCACAACCTTCCAGTCTCATGGCGGACACTCCACCACTCGGCCACTGAGCTTATTTTTTTTTATTTCTAAAACATCCATCCATCCATTTTCTGTACCGCTCTGTCCCCACGGGGGTCGCGGGCGTGCTGGAGCCTATCCCAGCCGTCATTAGGCAGTAGGCGGGGGACACCCTGAACTGGTTGCCAGCCAATCACAGGGCACACAGAGACAAACAACCATCTGCACTCACACCTAGGGGGAATTTGGAGTGCACAATTGGCCTACCAAGCATGTTATTGGGATGTGAGAGGAAACCGGAGTGCCCGGGGAAAACCCACACGGACACGGGGAGAACATGCAAACTCCACACAGGGAGGGCCGGATGTGGAGTAGAACCCGCACCCTCCTAACTGTGAGGCGGACGCGCTACCCAGTGCGTCACCGAGGTGCCCCTTTCTAAAACAAAGTAAAGAAAAAGAAGATCCACACTCTATTGCAGAAGGTGGCGGTAATGCACCTAAGGTTGTTTGCTACCGCGACAAAACAAGAAGTAGACATTACCCAATCTACAATGAGCACTTGAAAATAATTGCCGTGTCAAAATTCACAGGCTGAATGTTGTTGTAACGTCGGTGTGTCTTGTGAGCTCGCAACATGAACAACGTGGCTTCATTTGTGTTGATTTGGAGTCACGTCACCTCTGCCGGTAGGATCGCGAACTAAAGAAAAATGTTAATGAATGTTAGAAACACACAGTCCTAGTAAAGTTTTCGAACAGCCTTGGCGCACACGGTAGCTTGTGTGTCCTAACCACAGCTAGTCTCCAGACATGACTGTCCGTATGTTAGACATGAAATCAGACATGAGACTTGAATAATCATGAATTTGCTAATGCCTCCATGGCCATAGAAATGAAGTCAGGCATCAGCCACAACGTCATTTCTTATTCAATGCTGTTTTATTACCGCTGCGATGCAGTGCCGGCTCTACGCAAAGGAGGGAGGGGGCAACACCCCCTCAAAAAAACGTCCTGCCCGCTCAAATCAAACTTTTAGAAGTGAAAAGTCCCCTGATAGAAACACACGTTAATCAGCCGCCTCTCTTCTCTCATGTCGGTGCAGTGTGTGTCCTCACACAGCCTGCTGTCAGGACTCCGCACCCCTCCGTAAACATCCAATTACTGTGAGTATGTGTGGTGAATGGTCTTTGTTGTTTCGCTGGTCTCCCAAAAAAAACTCGGTGGACAATGGCTGTCCCTGCCAAGCACTCCAGTGACACACGGCTGATTGGGAAAAGACTTATTCAACTGATGTCAAAGCGATGTCTCTCCAAAAGTTAGAGTGGCCTCAAAAGCCAAGATGTTTCAGCTCTCGACGGCACAGATGTTCGCCCCAAAAAGACCCTCGCGCTTCTTGCTCTTGCCCCTTGCGCCCCTGCGCCTTGCGCGCCTGCTCTTGACCTTCGCGCCTCTGCGCCCTGCGCGCTCCTTGCCCTTCGCGCTCTCGTCCTTCTTGCCCTTCGCGCTGTTCCTCCTCTCTATCTGTTCTCCCCCATCATTTGTACCTCGTAAGACAACAGCTGCGGTCCGAGTCTCACTCTACTGGTTACTTCCGATGCCCTTAAAAGTACATGGACAAAGGTCTTCCTGGTCACGGACGAATGGCCCTTCCATATTCTAAGTACCTACACATTGCTGAAACTAGATCTTCTCTGTACCGCAAAAATAGCTTAGGGTCGTCTCACTGCTGCAAGGTCGCCATACAGTGACGCATAGAATCCAAAATTTACCTCATATGCAAATGAGGCAAGACGCAGCCAGAGAGTGTCAAGTTACAGTCAGCGCGGTAGGAGTTGGAAGAAGCAGTAAAAACTCCACCAAAGTCGTCGTAATGACCCGTGATATAACTAATGACTAACAACAACTAAATAATAGTTACCGTATTTTCCGCCCTATAAGGCGCACCTAAAAAACAATTTGTTTTATCAAAAGTCAACAGTGCGTCTTTTAGTCCGGTGCCCCTTATATATGGATCAAGTGATGAATTTGTTGATCCATACTGGTTGTACACAGTGCTCTGCCAAAATGTTTTAGTACGTTTTAGTACGACTAGTAAATTACAAGGTCGCATCGCTTCCCAACATTACGGTAACTGTAGTCAGGGGGCGTCAATGAATAGCTGTTGTACCCGCGAGGCTATTTCATTTCAAAATAGGCTGCTCCGTTAATCTTTCGAGTAAATCTACGGATCGAAATGGAAGGGAAACATAGGTAAGTAGTACCAATGCATTAGATCGAACTTTAGTCAGTTCTGATCATTTTATAGGAGCTCGTTTGAGAAACGCGATTGTTACACTTTGCTGAGGCTCATGGGAGATTGCGAGCTGAGGGTCATGGGTTTTTGCGGGTTGCTAATGCTATAACGATAGCTGCTATACGCGCGAGGCTATTTCATGTCAAAATAGGCCGCTCTGTTCATGTTTCGAGTAAATATACGGATCGATATGGAAGGGAAACATAAGTAAGTAGTATCAATGCGTTAGATCGAACTTTAGTCAGTTCTGATCATTTTATAGGAGCTCGTTTGAGAAACGCAATTGTTTACACTTTGCTGAGGCTCATGGGATATTGCGAGCTGAGGGTTATGGGTTTTTGCGGATGGCTAATGCTATAACGATAGCTGCTATACGCGCGAGGCTATTTCATGTCAAAATAGGCTGCTCTGTTAATGTTTTGAGTAAATCTACGGATCGATATGGAAGGGAAACATAGGTAAGTAGTACCAATGCGTTAGATCGAACTTTAGTCAGTTCTGATCATTTTATAGGAGCTCGTTTGAGAGACGCGATTGTTTACACTTTGCGGAGGCTCATGGGAGATTGCAAGCTGAGGGTCATGGGTTTTTGCGGATGGCTAATGCTATAACGATAGCTGCTATACGCGCGAGGCTATTTCATGTCAAAATAGGCTGCTCTGTTAATGTTTCGAGTAAATAAATCTACGGATTGATATGGAAGGGAAACATAGGTAAGTAGTACCAATGCGTTAGATCAAACTTTAGTCAGTTCTGATCGTTTTATAGGAGCTCGTTTGAGAGACGCGATTGTTTACACTTTGCTGAGGCTCATGGGAGATTGCGAGCTGAGGGTCATGGGTTTTTGCGGATGGCTAATGCTATAACGATAGCTGCTATACGCGCGAGGCTATTTCATGTCAAAATAGGCTGCTCTCTTCATGTTTCGGGTAAATCTACGGATCGATATGGAAGGGAAACATAGGTAAGTAGTACCAATGCGTTAGATTGAACTTTAGTCAGTTCCAATCATTTTATAGGAGATTGTTTGAGAAACGCGATTGTTTACAGAGGGCTCGTTGGTTATTGGCTAGTGGGTGCATACCGCAACCCTAGTCAACCTCAGTTTGTTGCAGTAAAGCTTCTATTTTATGCGCCTTATATATGGACAAAGTTTTAAAATGGGCCGTTCATTGAAGGTGCGCCTTATACCCCGGTGCGCCTAATAGGGCGGAAAATACGGTACCTCCAAAAAAGTACCGTTTTTTTCCGTGTATAGTGCGCCCCCATGTATAGTACGCACCCCTAAAAATGGCATGCTGATGCTGGAAAAAAGCTTGTACCCATGTATAATACGCACCCAATTTTTATGAATTTAAAAAAAAAAAAAAAAAAAATTCTTTTTTTTTTAAGTCCCAATGATCGTGGTGCGTTTACGGGCAGTCGGAGAAATCAACGCCAACAAAAAAAATTACATCCAGCCTAGTTAAGACCATACCAAAGACTATAAAAATGGGACCCATTGCCTCCCTGCGTGTGATGATCATTGGGACTTAAAAAAAAAAAAAAAAATTAAAAAAATTTTTTTTTTTTTTTTTTGTACCCATGTATAATGCGCACCCCAGATTTTAGGACAATAAATTAGTTAAATTTTGCGCACTATACACGGAAAAAAACGGTAGTTTTGGTTGCTATGAGGATTCCAACACCAACGACATGAAGATTGGCAGAGAGTTGTAAGGCCTATTGCCAGGGACAGTCTAGGTCAGTGGTCCTAACCTTTTTTGCGCCACGGACCGGTTATGTGTCAGAAATATTTTCGCGGACCGGCATTGATATAAATAAATAATACATGTATGTAAATAAATTATACATTTTTAATAAATATATAAATACGATGAAATAAAATGATACGACATAAAAACAAGTAAAAACGACATAAAAATAAAACTCACCATTACGTTGAATTAGTGGGAGCACTGAGGTTGTTTCTCATAAACAAGCCGGTCCCATGTAGGCGTAATCCGGAGACAATGACACCCGAAGTGGTTAAGGTTTGTCTTTTAATACAGGATACTTGGTCTCCATGTGCCGAAGCAGTTTTTAAGGCTTCACTACCTCGCCAGCTAGCCTGTCGCCACATATTATGCAGAGTGGGCTTGGTGCGTCAGAGTCATCTGTTGGCGATAAATCCATATGTTAAATAGGACTCCAGAAATTTTCTTTTAAATGCAGCTTTCCTTTTCTTAGAAGCCGTAGTCTCTTCTTCTTCCGTCTCCTCATTGGGCTTTTTTCCCTTTCCGAAGAAGCTTTCCAAACATCTCTGTTTCTTGCTCATATTTACTTGCTTCGCGGGCTAGACTCAGGTGACATGTCACATGACCGAGACGAGCGTCTTGACCTGAACCGACGGATGTAATTGGGAGAGGATCGCCATTTTTTTTTAATAATTTTCAAAATGAATCTTACTCATTTTTGCTAGCTTTGCGGGCTCGACTGGGGAAACATGTCACATGACCGGGACAAGCGTCTTGACCTGAATTAATTTATTGTCGAGAAACAATATATATAATTTTTCTGTGCAGCTTGGCGACCCGGTACCAAGTGACCCACGGACCGATACCGGTCCGTGGACCGGGGGTTGGGGACCCCTGGTCTAGGTAACCTGAGGCAAGCGATGAAAACTGAGCCCTGACAAACTCACACTGTCAAAGCAGCCATTTCTCACATGATGCCTTCCTGATAGACTTCCTCTAGATCAGGGGTGGCCAACCAGTCAGAGACTAAGAGACACAATTTTTACTGTGTTACCGCAAAGGGCCACATCATACACATGAGCACACATCAACTATCACCCCAACTGAGGTTTGACTGGATAATATATATTGAACTCAAGTGTAGTGAACACGCCCCCCCCCCCCCCCACACACACACACAAATGTTGATATGAATGTAAAGGAGCCGCATGAAACCAGGCAACCCACAGCCAGGCAGCAGTGGTGGCCAACCGAGCCGCGGGTTGGCCACCACTGCTCTAGACATATGTTCACTGTTCCTTTTCACTTGTCTTTCAGGACATCATAAGCCATAATGATCATTCTCAAGGTGTTCATTGTTGCCCTCCTGTTTGGTAAGTCATCTCACTCCAGGTAACAAAAAGTAATTTAAAGGTTACAGAGATGTCAATGTCAACTATTGCAGGAGCCAGCTGTCTGGGTGCACAGATAAAGAGACAAGTAAATGTTACTCAAGATGACAGTTCTGCGCAAGCAGGGTCAGGCAATGCAGAATCAAGAGAAGTCGGCGGATCGCCTGGTCCACCAGGACCACCTGGCCCTCCAGGACCACCAGGGCCAGGTGGACCAGATGGTCCAACAGGACCAAATGGTACAACAGGACCAATGGGACCAAAAGGCCCACCAGGACCAGCTGGAGCAGATGGTGACCCAGGACCAGAAGGCCCACCAGGACCACCTGGAGCAGATGGCACACCCGGACCAGGAGGCCCACCAGGACCACCTGGAGCAAATGGCAGACCAGGACCAAAAGGTATTCCAGGTCCAGTTGGACCAACTGGATCTCCTGGACCAGAAGGACCACCTGGACCACCAGGACCACCTAGTCCACCAGGGCCACCTGGACCCCCAGGACCACCTGGTCCACCAGTATTTTATCCGAATTTTCCTCAGGCACCATGGCTACCTTGTCCACCAAGACCATATCCATATGGCCCAGGTCAAAATTTGCCATGTGGCCCACTACCAATTTGGCCACCTGGGCAAAATTATGTTCATTAATTTTATAGCCCAGGCGTCACACAGACCACCTGGTACTGCAGAGGAAAATTATTCACCTGGACCACCACCCTTTCAGGCTTGGCCACCAGTACAGCCACCTTTTTCCTGGATGAGAACCACCTGGACACCAAATTACCAACCTACCCCACCACCTGGACCATCTTCAGAACACCTCCTGCCATTACGGACTACTCCAGCTAAAAACAACTCACCTGGAATAGCACCCTGCCAACCTGGATCACTACCTGGATCATCTGTTACTCTGGATGAAAACAATCAACCTGAAATTTGACCTTGCAAACCTGAACCATCGCCTAGACTTCCACCAAGACCTGCCTTGCGAACACCAATTGCTCCAGATGAAAACAGCCCAGCTAGACCACCACCTTGTCCACTCGCACAACCTGTTACTGCTTATGAACACAACCCATCTGGACCACTACTCGGTTTCTTTGTGTGTCTTGACATATGAAGGGATTGACAATAAAGCTGACTTTGACTTTGACCAACATCCAGTCCACCACTTGGGCTTCCTGAAGATGTAACCCAAGACCATAGAAACAACTTGTTTTTCTTCCAAAAGAAAACTTGTTTTCATTTTCTGTTTATCAAGCCTTCAGTCCTAATCATAAAAATCTTAAAAACTGTGTCCATCAATGTCTAAATGCAAGATTTCCATCCTCGTTACCCGCATTCAATTATAACAATAAAAATGATTCTCTTTCTCAATGACTTGTGACATGAGATACTCTTTCCTTTGTGATCACAGACAGATTTGTGCTTCTTGGGTGTGAAATCAAACTGCAACCAATTACTGCCTTGTAAAAAAGAATAAGAAGAACATATAGTTATAGACCAACAAATGAGAAACCCTTTTCCGGTAAACCTTGTGCGCTAGCTAACTTACTTTTCACGTCCAAACTTACGGGCACAACTCCCAGGTACCCAAAATGTGACACAAAAAGACCAGCACGTTAAGTGTTATAAATTGGATTTTACAAAATTCTGTGATCTTTAGTTTCCATTGCCTCCTCCTGCATGAAGGAACAAACATTTTTTTCTTTTTATCATTCACTTTAATTCTGAACGTAAATACCACACATCCATCCATCCATCCATCCATCCATCCATCCATCCATCCAGCCGCTTATCTGGGGTCGGGTCGCAGGGGCAGCAGCTTTAGAAGGGACTCCCAGACGGAAGCAGGAGTGGGAGTCGGCCGGACCCTCCCGAGTCCACCGCTACATTTGGGACCCAGGAGATGGCGCCATCGGAGGAGCCGACCTACCACGCCGGCAATGGACCATGCTGAACCGCGTACGGACTGGGGTCGGTCGCTTTGGGTCATCAATGAAGACGTGGGGCTTGGCGGACAGTGCGGCATGCGAGTGTGGTGACCCTGAGCAGACCGCCGACCATATAATCAACATCTGCCCCTTATATGGACCACCCTCGGAAGCCAGCCTCTTCGACCTAGGACCAGAAATGCGGACATGGCTACACGACACCGAGTTGGACATTTGACGTTACACGAAAGAAGAAGACCATGCCTCCCTATTATTATTATCATTATTATTAATAATATTATCGTTATTATTATTATTGTTTACAAGACAGCAGGCGACTGCAGTTTGATTGCATACCCATGAGCGTCTGATTTGAGGTCACATGCAACCATCGAAACTAGAAGAAATATCATCTTTATTGTGTGAAATGCTTTCATTGATACATTGGTATCCAAATTAAATTGGTGTCCATGTGGGTGTTTTTTATCCAGAGTAACAGGTGACTGCACTGGTTGGCTATTGGCCTCTGTGGTTAATACGTGATATGAAATAAAATGTGGTCTAAATGGTGGTCCGGAATGCAAGGTAGATCCTTTTCATTCTCAGTAACAGGTGATCTGGGTGGATCAGTATTTTTTTTTATTATGGATCAGTCCATGGGGATGGTGCTGCTTAGTATGGTGGCACATGCTGCCCATATGGACAAGGTTTTGGTGGCCCAATTAGCCAGGGTGGTGGTGGCCAATATGGACCAAATAGTGGTAGCCCGGGTGGTCCAGGTGGTCCAGGTGGTCCTGGAGGACATGTATTCCCTGGTGGTCCTGGTGGTCCTGCTGGTCCAGGTGGTCCAGGTGGTCCTGGTGGACCAGCTGGTCCTGGTCCAGCTGATCCCGGAGGGCCAGGCACACCCACTGTCCCAGGTAGTCCGCTGGGACCAGGGGGACCAGGTGATCCCTGCAGACCGGCTGGCCCTTGTGGGCCGGATGGTCCATTTGGTCCCTGTGGACCCTCTGGCCCTGGTGGACCCTCTGGTCCTGATGAGCCATTTGGTCCTGGTGAACCTTCTGGTCCTGGTGGACCTTGTGGTCCTGGCGGACCTTCTGGTCCTGGTGGTCCTCCGGGTGGTCCCCCTGGTGGTCCTCCAGGTGGTCCCCCGGGTGGTCCTCCGGGTGGTCCCCCTGGTGGGCCTCCGGGTGGTCCCCCGGGTGGTCCTCCGGGTGGTCCCCCGGGTGGTCCCCCGGGTGGTCCCCCGGGTGGTCCCCCTGGTGGCCCCCCTGGTGGTCCCCCGGGTGGTCCTCCGGGTGGTCCCCCTGGTGGTCCTCCAGGTGGTCCCCCTGGTGGTCCCCCTGGTGGTCCTCCGGGTGGTCCCCCGGGTGGTCCTCCAGGTGGTCCTCCTGGTGGGCCTCCGGGTGGTCCTCCGGGTGGGCCCCCGGGTGGTCCCCCGGGTGGTCCCCCGGGTGGTCCTCCGGGTGGTCCCCCGGGTGGTCCTCCGGGTGGTCCCCCTGGTGGTCCTCCGGGTGGTCCTCCGGGTGGTCCCCCGGGTGATCCCCCGGGTGGTCCCCCGGGTGGTCCTCCTGGTGGTCCGCCGGGTGGTCCTCCTGGTGGTCCCCCCGGTGGTCCTCCTGGTGGTCCCCCAGGTGGTCCCCCTGGTGGGCCTCCGGGTGGTCCTCCGGGTGGTCCTCCGGGTGGTCCCCCGGGTGGTCCCCCGGGTGGTCCTCCGGGTGGTCCCCCTGGTGGTCCTCCGGGTGGTCCCCCGGTCTGTCCTCCGGGTGGTCCTCCTGGTGGGCCTCCGGGTGGCCCTCCGGGTGGTCCTCCGGGTGGTCCCCCGGGTGGTCCCCCTGGTGGTCCTCCGGGTGGTCCCCCTGGTGGTCCTCCGGGTGGTCCCCCTGGTGGTCCTCCGGGTGGTCCTCCTGGTGGGCCTCCGGGTGGTCCTCCGGGTGGTCCTCCGGGTGGTCCCCCTGGTGGTCCTCCAGGTGGTCCCTGGGGTGGTCCTCCGGGTGGTCCCCCGGGTGGTCCTCCGGGTGGTCCTCCGGGTGGTCCCCCGGGTGGTCCTCCGGGTGGTCCCCCTGGTGGTCCCCCTGGTGGTCCTCCTGGTGGTCCCCACGGTGGTCCTCCTGGTGGTGCCCCTGGTGGTTCCCCAGGTGGTCCTCCGGGTGGTCCCCCGGGTGGTCCTCCGAGTGGTCCCCCGGGTGGTCCCCCGGGTGGTCCTCCTGGTGGTCCCCACGGTGGTCCTCCTGGTGGTGCCCCTGGTGGTTCCCCAGGTGGTCCTCCGGGCGGTCCTCCGGGTGGTCCCCCTGGTGAGCCCCCTGGTCCCCCTCCAGATGGTCCCCCGGGTGGGCCTCCGGATGGTCCTCCGGGTGGTCCCCCTGGTGATCCACCGGGTCCACCTCCTTCGGGTGGTCCGCCGGGTGGTCCCCCAGGACCTTGTCTCTTTATCATAGCAGACAGACAGCTGGTTCCTGGGATACAGAGTTGACAGTTCTTACATTATTATCTTTAATTTACTATTTGTTACTCTGTAATTGACTTACCAAACAGCAGAAAAGCAACGGTGAACACCTTTAGATTCATCATTCTGGCTGGTGATGTTCTGAAAGACAGTAAAAAGGAACAGAGAATTACCTTTCAGAAAATCAAAACTTTTTTAAATTGCTTATTTATATGCTTAATTATTGCGAAATAAAATCTTGTCCTGTCTCGTATTAGTGAAAATGACACCATCCTATCATCCCGTTTTGGAGGTCAGCTCCATTAAAAAACCTTAGGTAAATTAAAATAAATAAATCTAAACGTTGCCTTTTTCTTTTATTCTGTTTGTCGCCCCCCTCTTCCCCACCTCTTGCTTGGCCTGTCACGATAAAAAAAGTATTTTATAGATGATATAGTACTATGTATACAGCTGTGATTGAAATTCAGCTAAAGAGGACGTTGAGATTATTGGATTGAAAAAGGAAATCCATGTAAAACACGAAACGGAGTACTAAAATGAAAAAAAAAAAACGTAATTATCGTTCGATTTTTTTTTTTAAATCTTCACAAGCAAGGTAGAAAATGCTCTGTCTCCATTTTTTTTAAACTTGAAGAATGAAGCAATATCCACAGTGATCCAAGTCCAAATGCATAATTTTCATTTCCACAGAATTTCACACCAAAAACATCTGATATGGATATTGTGTTCGCTGAAAACATTTCAAAATGGAGAAAGGACTCACCACGCTCAATTAACTTTGCTCTTGGAGGGCCTGTCGGATCTTCCGTTGGTGACGGTCATGCTCCTGTGTCTCTTCTGTCGCCTCACAGCTGATAACAGCAGTCTTAAATAACTTGTCCCGCCGAATATTAGGGTGGGGCCGTTGTTAAGGTGAGCCAGTAGATTCTTTTTTCTTTTGTTTTCTAGTAGGTGGCCCTTGCCAAGCGGCATTTCTTCTTCAGGTTTGCATGCTGTTCATCATTTGCGTGAGTCACTTTGAAGTGGAATCTTATGTACTTGGAGTCTTTCCAAGTTTGTTAATCCACCTCACAACATTAGATGGAGGCCAAAATTTGAATGGCCGTGGGTCAGTCATCCAGTAAACAGAGGGTCAACTCTTCCATTCCAGCTCTGTCTGAGTAATGTGTCATGCCCTTGGCCAAAACACTTCAAAACTCTCGCCTCCAGTGTCACTCAAAAAGGTATACGGCTGGGTGTGAATGTTTAACAGTGGTCAGGAGACCCTTGGTGCACACTGACTTCCTCCAGTGTTCTAATGATCCATTGAGTTTTATAATTGTGTTAGAAGGCTAATGGATTTTTAGAAAACCTTTGAAAACCCTTGTGCAACTACGTTAGTTTTCATGGAATACACTAAATTATCTGGGAGACCACAAAACCTTTGAACGATAGTGGACATCTTTACTTAGGTGCCATTTCCGTAGCGTCTATCTATTTTCTTTCATTAGCAAACAGTGCGCACGGAGAAGCTTTTTGTGAGGTGAATTCTTCATAGGTCATTACGTATATACGTATTAAATTTCAGTCTGTTTAGTTTTATTTATTTTTATTTACCTAAGCTTTTTTAATGGAGCTGACCTCCAAAACGGGATGATAGGATGGAATGGTGTCATTTTCACTAATACGGGACAGGACAAGATTTTTTTTAGCAATAATTAAACATGTAAATAAGCAATTAAAAAAAGTTTTGATTTTCTGAAAGGTAATTCTCTGTTCCTTTTTACTGTATTTCAGAACATCACCAGCCAGAATGATGAATCTAAAGGTGTTCACCGTTGCTCTTCTGCTGTTTGGTAAGTAAATTACAGAGTAACAAATAGTAAATTAAAGATAATAATGTAACAAAGATGTCAACTCTGTATCCCAGGAACCAGCTGTCTGTCTGCTATGATAAAGAGACAAGGTTCTGGGGGACCACCAGGGAGACCATCTGGAGGGGGACCCGGTGACGGGGGACCACCAGGGGGACCACCCGGAGGACCACCAGGGGGACCACCCAGGAGACCACCCGGAGGAACAGGCTTGTTGAGGCTTGTTGAATATAACTATTTCCAGAATGCTTGCGTCATGTATCAGACTGTCCATAAACGAAACCACAAACTCTGTCAACTCATCCCAATCTGTACTCCCAGCCACACCACCAGGAATAGAAATCTAATCATTGGGAAAAAACGGAAACTAAAATCTACAAGCTTTAGTATTGTGTGCAGAGGGCCACAGATTTGGAATGAGCTTGATGAAACACTAAAAATGTTGCAATACATATCCATCTTCAAGGCAAATCTAAAAAATCAACTCCTATCAATGTATATTTAATATGCTGGTTATAAATCGCATGAACACCTGTGTCACCTGTGTTGACACCTGTGTCAACTAATATATTAGTTGTTAATTTATAAATTGCAAATGTACTTTACATCAAATCCAGTGTAACCAGAATACTGAGGTTGTCTATTGCTTGTCGTATGGTTGTTGTGTGCTGTACCTTGTTGTGTGTTTGTTATTGTTGTCTATTATATATCTGTATGTTGTCCAAAATGTAAGGATATCTGGCCAATATCTGATACTTATGGGAAATCAGGCCCCCTATTAAAAGCTTTAAATAGCTTGCTTGGGGTGACCTTTCACGCATCCGTAATTACTGTTTGTTGTTTCATGTTGTATGTCTTGGATATTGCGTGAATAAAACTCAAAACTCAAACTCAAACACCCGGGGGACCACCAGGGGGACCATCTGGAGGGGGATCTGGTGGAGGTGGACCCGATGGAGGGGGACCCTGAGGACCACCCGGAGGACCACCGGGAGGACCACCCGGAGGACCACCCGGAGGACCACCAGGGGGATCACCCGGGGTACCACTCGGCGGACCACCCGGCGGACCACCCGGTGGAGGTGAACCCGGTGGAGGGGGACCCGGGGGATCACCAGGGGGACCACCCGGAAGACCATCCGGAGGCCCACCCGGGGGACCATCTGGAGGGGGACCAGGGGGCTCACCAGGGGGACCACCCGGAGCACCACCCGGGGGACCACCAGGAGGACCACCCGGAGGACCACCTGGGGGACCACCAGGGGCACTAGCAGGAGGACCACCCGGGGGACCACCCGGGGGACCACCCGGAGGACCACCCGGAGGACCACCCGGGGGATCACCCGGAGGACCACCCGGAGGACCACCAGGGGGACCACCCGGAGGACCACCCGGGGGACCACCAGGGGGACCACCCGGGGGACCACCCAGGGGACCACCCGGAGGACCACCAGGACCAGAAGGTCCGCCAGGACCACAAGATCCACCAGGACCAGAAGGTTCACCAGGACCAAATGGCTCATCAGGACCATCCGGCCCACAAGGGCCACCCGGTCTGCAGGGATCAGCTGGTCCACAGGGACCAACTGGCCCCCCTGGTCCCAGCGGACTACCTGGGACAGTGGGTGTGCCTGGCCCTCCGGGATCAGCTGGACCAGGACCAGCTGGTCCACCAGGACCACCTGGACGTCCTGCATGTTTGGACAACCACTCCAATGGACTGGCCACATCCGGCCCACGGGACCGTTTAATCCGGCCCGCCAACCCTGAATAAATTGTATTATTAAACATTTTTTTTGGTCGACTGTGTAGGCTAGGCCTAGGAGCCATTGGGTTGGTTTTGCCATCAAAACCAACTGATCATTCAGCTCTCTGAACTCCCTGTGGGAATCAGTGAGCGCCTGATGACCCTCCGTCTGGTGCTGGCTGACAACCAGACGGCAACAGTTCTTAGTGATTATGCACCTACCCTCGTTTCCGATGAGGAAAAAAAAAGAGGCCTTCTATGCCTGTCTGGATGAGGTATTGTCAAAAATCCCAGAGGAGGACAAGATGACTATATTGGGAGATTTCAATGCCAGAGTGGGCCGAGACCACCACCTCTGGAAGGGCACCATTGGAAAGGAAGGCATTGGAAACATCAACTCCAACGGGGTTTTGCTTCTTAGCAAATGTGCTCAATACGACCTTGCCATCACGAATACCATATTTCGCCAGAAGAACATACTCAACTCACCCTCGCTCTGGCATCTTATTGACTATGTCATTGTCAGAGCCAGGGATCAGCGCGACGTGAGCATCACAAAAGCCATGATGGATTCAGAAGCCTGCTGGACAGATCACCGCCTGATAGGATCCACGATGTCCATCAGACTCAAGAGGAAGAGGAGACTGCAAAAGAAGCTGAGCCGGCAGAGACTAAACCTTGAGACCCTGAACAAAACTGCCGCCCTGCAGCTGTTTCAGGCCTCTCTTGGAGAAAGCCTCAATCAGGAATACCCTGAAGACATTGAAGAACACTGGAGCCTGCTAAGTCTTCCATCCTCGACACCTGCAGTGTCACTCTTGGGTACAAGGGCAGAAAGCATCAGGACTGGTTTGATGAGAACAACACAGAGATAGAACAGCTCATCTCCAAGAAAAGGGAAACGTTTCGTGTCTGGCAAAACGACATCACCTGCAAAGCAAAGAGACAGGCTCATTCCAGAGCCAAAGCTGACGTCCAGAGCCGGGTGAGACAGATTAAAAACTCCTGGTGGACAGAAAGGGCACTGGAAATCCAGAGTTTGGCAGACTCTGGTGACACCAGAGGCTTTTTCAGCGCTACTAAGGCTGTCTACGGCCCAAGCCATCGCGGCCAAAAAACCCTACCTTCTAAAGACGGGCAGGAGCTGTTGAAGGACAATGAGTCCATAAACAACCGGTGGAGAGAGCACTTTCAGGAACTCCTCAACCGTGACAGCACAACTCAGTCAGATTTCCTCAGTCACATCCCTCAGAGTCCCATCAGGGAAGACATGGGTGAACCTCCCACTTTAGCAGAGGTCCAAGGTGCCATCAGGAGCCTGAAGAACAACAAGGGCCAGAAGGGATCCCACCTGAGGTCCTAAAGGAAGGTGGTCTAGAGCTCCAGCGCCACCTCCATTCCCTCTTTCTGAAGGTCTGGGAAAAAGAAGTACTCCCCTCGGAGCACAGGGATGCTCTGATACCGACCATTTTCAAGAAAGGGGACAAAGCGGATTGCGGAAACTATAGGGGCATCTCGCTCCTTTCAACAGTTGACAAAGTACTTGCTCGCGTTCTTGCCAATCGCCTACTGCCACTGTTCTCCCAGTGCGCAATGCGGTTTTCGCCCATCTAGAGGCACTGCAGACATTATTTTTACAGCACGCCAACTCCAGGAGAAATGCCGTGAGCATAAACAGCCTTTGTTCATAGCTTTCATAGACCTGACAAAGGCCTTTGACACGGTGGATCGCCAGACCCTATGGAGAATCCTTCTGAGGTATGGTTGCCCGGATAAATACGTCAGAATACTGCGATTATTACATGACGGAATGACAGCCATAGTGCTCAACAACAGCTCCTTGACTGAGCCTTTCACTGTAGAGACAGGGGTCAAACAGGGATGCATCACTGCACCCACCCTGTTCTCTGTCTTCATTGCCGCCATACTCCACCTCATCGACAAAGAACTACCACACGGAATCCCAATTTGGTACAGAACTGATGGCAAGCTCTTTAATCTTAACAGGTTCAAAGCCAAAACCAAGATCAGAACCACCACGGTCGTGGAGCTCCAGTATGCAGACGATAATGCCATTGCAGCACACTCTGCAGAAGACCTGGGTCTGACTGTGAACATCAAGAAGACCAAGGTGCTACATCAACCCCCACCCAACCAGCCATCTACTCCGCCCATCATAAATGTGGACAACACTCCACTTGAATATGTTCACCACTTCCCCTACCTCGGCTGCCTTCTCCCCTCCAAAGCGGACATTGACTCTGAGGTCAACCATCGCCTGAGCTGTGCCAGTGGAGCGTATGCCAGACTCCGGAAAAGAGTCTTTGAAGACAGAGACCTCCGGGTTGACACCAAGCTCCTGGTTTACAAAGCTGTGGTTCTCCCCACCATACTTTATGGGGCAGAATCATGGATAATCTGCAGCAGGCACCTAAGAGCTCTTGAGCAACACCACCACAGAACCTTGAGGAAAATACTCAGGATCAAATGGGAGGACAGACGCACAAACATCAGCGTTCTGGAGGAAGCCAGGATACTGAGCATCACCACCTTAATAATGCAGCATCAACTCCGATGGACAAGACATCTCATCCGCATGGCTGACACCCGCCTCCCCAAACAGACGTTATACTCCCAGCTGGAGAGCGGTCCGCGAGCCCCGGGCGGGCAAAATAAATGTTTTAAGGACAACCAATCTCAAGAAATTCCAAGTAATCTAGTAGTCTTCATCGCCTTGAACAGGAACTGCTGGAGGGCAGCGGTGCAAGAAGGTGCAGCACATCACGAAAAGGAACTCCGCCGTGTCGCAGAAACCAAACAACAACTCCGTAAAGAAAGACCAAAACAGGCTCCAGCACGACCACAACCCACCACCACGTTCCCTTGCCCACCCTGCACAAAAATATGTGGATCCCGGATCGGCCTCGACGCCCACCTGCGGACCTACAAGTAGACGACCCTGAGAAGAAGACAGTCATACTCGTCCCAAGTGACCGCCGATGATGGTGTGGGTGGGTGTGGGCGTGCGTGTGACAAAAACAAACCAAAAAAAACATGCCTAACAAAGTCTTCTTTTGAAGAACCACATTAATTCCCGTTGAGATGTTTTCTTTGTTGTATCACAGCAGCTAAAGATAGAAATTGCTTTGTCTGCCCCTTGGAAGTATTCTGCCGTCATTAGGGTGCGGCATTTAAGTGAAGGTCACGCAGTCATTAGGGTGAGGCATTTAATTAATTATTTTTGTTCTCACACTTCTATTCGTTTCTATTACGCAAGTCTTGTTGAGGAACATTTGTTCTTTGTATTTCCTTAATGTAACATATATTTTTTTGTTATGGGCTAGACAGGAGCCAGGAGGCCCCGTGGACGACCCAGAACGCGCTGGAGAGACTATGTCTATGGCCAGAGTCACTCACTCAACTAAATCAGTTATTGATAATTTCATCACAAATCTTACAAAAGCCACACTTACTTCTGGGACTGTACTCTCTGAGATTTCTGATCATTTCCCTATTGACCTCCCTGTTAGGCCCCCACCTACTCGTCATTCAATAAGATTAAAAATACTCAATGAAGAAACCATACGACGTCTAGGTGAGGACCTGCAGACCAAGACATGGTATGGAATATATGACTGTAGTGATGTTGATACTGCATTTGAAACTCTAACCAAAGAAATATCCGACTCTAGGGGTGTAACGATACATCGATACACATCGATTAATCGATATAATGCTCTACGATTTATTGGCATCGATGCTAAACGTAAACATCGATTTATATCGCCGTGTTTGACCTCGGACATTAGACGCGACTTTATTTTGAAATCCAGTTCATTGTTGCTTGCTTCCTCTTTCCGGGAGCGCACTGCGCGTGTTGTGTTGTGAGCAGAGCAGAGCAGGCACGTGAAAGGGGAGTCGACAACTAGTACGCGGCTCCTGGGCTGGTGCTATGGCTAGTGTCCAAAAAGACGAGGAAATTTGCTCCCCTTTAGGCTTCAAGTCATTCGTTTGGAAGCACTTTGGATTCCAAAGAAAAGATGGCTCAACGAACAAGACACGTGCAGTTTGTAAATCCTGCCATGCGGTGATCAAATATTCAGGGAGCACAAATCTCGCCGCACATTTAAAGAAAAAACACATCAAAGTTCAGTGTTAAAATAAGCACTTTGTATACTACAATACTCTTGTAATTTCCTAAATAAAGAGTTTGCAGTACCTTGTTGATTTTGCGTATGAATTGTTATAAATCAGGTTATTGTTCTATATTTTTTATTTTAAAAAAAAATATATCGATCGTAGAGCACTATATCGCGATATATCGTGAATGAATCGCAGCAGGCTTTAAGATATCGGCAAATATCGTATCGTAGTTCTTTGTATCAATATTATATCGTATCGTGACAAAACCCGCGATTTACACCCCTATCCGACTCTATTTAAAGGAACATTCCTGAGAAAGTAATCATATGTAATACATCTACTCAAAATCCATGGATCACTAAGGGCATATTAAAGTCTATTAAGCATAAAAATAAATTATATAAAAGATACATAAATGAACCTAACCATAAAAATAAAAATGCATATATTAATTATAGAAATAAACTTACAAATATTATCAGAAAGCGGAAGAGTAAGTATTTTGCCGACTTGATAAATGAATCACAGGGTGATTCCAAGAAATCTTGGAGAGTACTGGTCTTGAACGGAAGCCAAAAAAACTCCCGTATTCCCTGACCACGATCATAATATAAGCAACATCATCAGAAATAATTGTCTTGCCAACGAATTCAATAACTACTTTGTCTCTATCGGTAGAAACATATCCAGTAAAATCAGTCAGCCTCAGGATGCCTCGTTTAAAGACTACCTATCAGGTATCACCTGGGCTCTTTCTTCCTGAATCCAACTAACTGCAATGAAGTGTATAAAATAATCATGAATATGAAGAATTCAAACTCAGCTGGAACAGATGGTATCTCAAGTAAAATTCTGAAAAGCATCTCCAATATAATAACTGCACCTCTTACATATTGCATCAATCTGTCTCTACTCTCTGGGGTAGTGCTACAATAGCAAAAATAGAACGTATCACACCGGTCTTTAAATCAGGAGATAAAATATCGTGAAGTTTGCTGACGACACGACTCTGGTGGGTCTCATCACCAAGGGAGACGAGACTCAATACAGGCTGGAGGTTGACCTTCTGACCACGTGGTGCAGGGACAACAACCTCCTGCTGAACGTCGACAAGACCAAGGAGATTGTTGTGGACTTCCGGAAGGGTCACACCCAACACCTGCCGCTGACCATCGACGGTGCTGTGGTGGAGCGAGTGAGCAGCGCCAAGTTCCTGGGGGTGCACATCAGTGAGGATCTCTCCTGGTCCACCAACACCGCATCACTGGCAAAGAAAGCCCAGCGCCGCCTGTACTTCCTGCGGAAACTCAGGCGAGCGAGCGCTCCTCCGGCCGTCATGGCTGCATTTTACCGCGGCACCATTGAGAGCGTCCTCTCCAGCTGTATTGCTGTTTGGGGTGGCGGCTGCACTGACTACAACTTGAAGGCCCTGCAGCGCATAGTGAACACTGCTGGCAAGATTGCTGGTGCTTCGCTCCCCTCCTTGAAGGACATTTACACCTCCCATCTCACCCGCAAGGCGACCACGATTGTGAGTGATGCGAGTCACCCCGCTCACTCTTTGTTCGAGCTTCTGCCCTCTGGGAAGAGGTACAGAAGCCTGCGCTCCCGCACCTCCAGGCTCTCAAACAGCTTCATACTCCAGGCTGTTACGATCCTGAACTCACTCCCCCGTTCTGCGTAGCGTCCTGTACTTTTACTGTCTGAACTGTCTGAATGCACACTGGCTCTTATTATTTATTATTTGTTATTACTCTTATTTATTGTTTGTGCCTTTTTGTTTATGATGTTTTTTTACTTTTGCGCTATGCTTGCTGGCTCCGTTATTTATCGTGTTATCTGTTTATTTATTATTTATTCATCACTCTTACTATTGATTGTTTGAATTTTTGCCTTCTTGTTTTTATATTGTGTCGCGTACATATATGTCTATCGTGTTATGTATCTCGTCACCGTGGGATAGAGAAAAACGTAATTTCGGTCTCTTTGTGTGTTGTGACATGTGGGGAGATTGACAATAAAGCTGACTTTGACTTTGACTTTAAAAACGATCTTAGCGACTACAGACCAATAGTTTACAATAAACTTAACAACTATCTAAACAAACGAAACATCATTGCCCCATCCCAGTATGGTTTCAGAAAGGAAAACACTATATATATGGCAGTACTTGACTTGACTGATAAAATCTACGGGGCAATCGATAAAGGCGAATATCGTATTGGGATTTTTCTGGACTTGTCTAAAGCTTTTGACACCATCACGATTGATATTGTATAAATAAATTACAACACTATGGTATTAGAGGCCTGGCGTTAGACTGGTTCCGCAGCTATCTGTTTGGAAGACATCAATATGTCTCTATTAACAACCATAAATCTTCATACAAGCCCATCAATTATGGAGTTCCTCAAGGGTCCATCTTAGGTCCGCTCCTTTTCATCTTATACATAAATGACATTGTTAATACTTCACCCATACTAAATAAAGTATTATTTGCTGACGATAATAAACTTGTTTCTTTCCCACAAAAATCCAAATACCGTTTTTTTCCGTGTATAGTGCGCCCCCATGTATAGTACGCACCCTAAGAATGGCATGCTGATGCTGGAAAAAAGCTTGTACCCATGTATAATACGCACCCAATTTTTATGATTTTTTTTTTTTTTTAAGTCCCAATGATCGTCACACACGCAGGGAGGCAATGGGTCCCATTTTTATAGTCTTTGGTATGGTCTTAACTAGGCTGGATGTAATTTTTTTTGTTGGCGTTGATTTCTCCGACTCCCCCTAAACGCACCACCGCGCTCCGTGCGCGCATGGGCTGCGGACGTGAAAAAGGCGGCTCTGTATGGGAGAGACGTTGAAGAGGAATAAAAACACCCTTGGAAACCAAAACTTGCCCCTCGTCGTGACTCGGAGCCGCAACAAATGTTTCGGATTTGTGTAGGGTACATTGTGACAGACAGCAAACTAGCAGGTGATCGAGCGAGCGTCTGATACAAGAGCATTGCGGTCGTATGGAGCGTGTTTGAAGTGAACAGCAGAGACGAAAGGAACAAGGCAAAGTGTTGTGAAATAAAATATTACCTGTAATACGCATTTTGTTATTTGCTGATTGAAACTGCTAATTAAACTGTGAATTGAAACTAATAGGAAGAAAACATATCTTGCTCTTAATATAGCTGACGTGTCTTGCGCATACGTTCTGCGCATCTGTAATGGCGGCCTCCGTATGACGTCCGGTCCGCGATGGAGATTAAAAACAAACAATATTTGACAATAACACACCATCAAGGATTGCACCATCGCATCAAACGATGTGTCGTCAATTATGGATTTTTTTGACTAAGTGTGTTGGGCAGGATGGCTGAATGCGATGCGCGATTGACAACAAACAAGAAGAAAGGTGAGTTTTATTTCGGGGGAGATTTGTCATGTCTCGTCCCCAGTTTTGCTATGTGTCTAGGTTGCCATAGTTTCTGTTCGCGTCGCCCCTCTCTTCCTGTGTCACCTCAATCGATGTAACGTGTTTTGTATTTAAGTCCTGTCTGCCCCTCGCTCACCGTTGGATCATTGCATGTGTTACTGTCATGCTGTTCCTGTCTTTGGTAATGTCACCCTGTCTTTTTGTTCCACGACTTTGTCGGTCAGTTCTGTTGTTGGTTTTGTTGTACCATGACTTTCTTTAAAAAAAAAAAAAAAAAAAAAATTAAAAAAAAAAAAATTAAATTTTTTTTTGTACCCATGTATAATACGCACCCCAGATTTTAGGACAATAAATTAGTTAAATTTTGCGCACTATACACGGAAAAAAACGGTATGTGAAAATCCTGAAAATATATGTGGATCCAAAAACAATGCGAAAATACGAATATATTTGTGTATCCAAAAAACACGTGTGAAAATCACAAATGTATTTGTCAGAATAATTCTGAAAGAAATCTCTCCCGCTAAAGTTTAGGGGGCAATTACTTTTTTCACAGCGGGTCAGATAGGTTTGTATCTTTTTCCCCTCTTTTTGCTTATGGGTACATATTCTTACCACACCCCACTGTCCTTTCTGTACCAAGTGTGCAATTTCATCCTGATTAGTCATTGCTGTTTACCAAGCGAATAAAAAAAGGAAACATGTACCCAGCATACAGGTTGTTTGAAAACAAGAGAACTCCAAGTACAACCACAAAAGGCTACAGCTTCGGTGACCTTTTGTCTGCCCTATTCACTTCAAAGTGACTTAATTAACTTTAAAGTGGCAGAAGAAAAAAATGCCAATTGGCAGGATTGCACTAATGGAAACTAATTAATTAATGCAATTTTGTTAAAATGAATGAAGAAGCAATTAAATGCCTGACCTTAAAGGCTACACCTTAAAGGCAGCTGGCAAGTGATTTAAAACCTCTGCTGAAGGCCTTGAGGCGATAGAATATTCACGGGAGTAGGATCAATACCAACGCAAGAGCCAAAAGCGTCTCCAAGAGCCAACTTGACTAAGCGTGGTTAGTACTTTCTCTCTTTAAGGCTATGTTCACACCGCAGGTATTAAAGCTTAATTCGGATATTATGGTGAAATACGATTTGTGTGCGTGTCTGTGTGCGTACGTGCGTGTGTCACTTGATGGTATGCACAATCATTTAGAATGTTGAACACACACACACGTTAAAAAACATGGAAAAACAATGACACACTGTTGGGAAAAATATACTTTTTATCATTGGATTCTATGTATCTACTTATGTGTGCAAGATTTTCCGTAGTATGTGACAGTTTGGCCTCGTGATAATGACTTCGGAGCATATGGCTGGCTAAGGAACTCGTGTCTGGAGTCACGAGTCGTGCTATACAATAAGCCCCATAGTTAGCTATCCATGAACAGATCATGAGGTTGTCATGGGATGGCTGAAGCAGACAAACGTCTTATTTACGTAGAAGTCATAAGAACGCCACAGAAGTATCCATCCCATGGGCACTAAGACTACGTCTTTGTTAAGCTAAAGTCATGAGACGACCATACTGCTTCTGTCCATAATAGTAAAGCTGCTGTGCTGTGGTCATGAGATGTAATTGTAGAATGTCTTTCCTGTCTAAAGAAGCTATGCATTCATGTACACTTGCCCCATTGTTTGTTCCTCAATAAAAGGCACGACCAAACTGAAGGAAGGCGCGGATCTCAGCCACACTCGCTGTGTGGCTGGGGTGTGCCCTTCTGCAGAAGTCGCTGGCCATCGAAGACATATCCCGCCTCTGTGAGATTCTGTTCAGATAAATGTTGTGAACCCAACACACACCCAATACAAAATCAATGTTGAAAAATGGTGCACCTCACACAAAGTTGAATAAAATAACACTTGGGTGACTACATTTTATTTTAAGCTAGTTTGTGCAATCAGACTCTCTAATGTGGACAAAAACCTAATTAAAAGCTGTTTTGAAAGAGTTAAACAGCACTATGGTCCAACAGGACCAATGGGACCAAAAGGCCCACCAGGACCAGCTGGAGCAGATGGTGACCTAGGACCAGAAGGCCCACCAGGACCACCTGGAGCAAATGGCACACCCGGACCAGGAGGCCCACCAGGACCACCTGGAGCAAATGGCAGACCAGGACCAAAAGGTATTCCAGGTCCAGTTGGACCAACTGGATCTCCTGGACCAGAAGGACCACCTGGACCACCAGGACCACCTAGTCCACCAGGACCACCTGGACCCCCAGGACCACCTGGTCCACCAGTATTTTATCCGAATTTTCCTCAGGCACCATGGCTACCTTGGCCACCAAGACCATATCCATATGGCCCAGGTCAAAATTTGCCATGTGGCCCACTACCAATTTGGCCACCTGGGCAAAATTATGTTCATTAATTTTATAGTCACACAGACCACCTGGTACTGCAGAGGAAAATTATTCACCTGGAACACCACCCTTTCAGGCTGGGCCACCATTTGGACCACATTCTATTTCATATCACAATTAGCCACCCAGACCAATAATACCAGACACCAGTACAGCCACATTTTTCCTGGATGAGAACCACCTGGACACCAAATTACCAACCTACCCCACCACCTGGACCATCTTCAGAACACCTCCTGCCATTACGGACTACTCCAGCTAAAAACAACTCACCTGGAATAGCACCCTGCCAACCTGGATCACTACCTGGATCATCTGTTACTCTGGATGAAAACAATCAACCTGAAATTTGACCTTGCAAACCTGAACCATCGCCTAGACTTCCACCAAGACCTGCCTTGCGAACACCAATTGCTCCAGATGAAAACAGCCCAGCTAGACCACCACCTTGTCCACTCGCACAACCTGTTACTGCTTATGAACACAACCCATCTGGACCACTACTCGGTTTCTTTGTGTGTCTTGACATATGAAGGGATTGACAATAAAGCTGACTTTGACTTTGACCAACATCCAGTCCACCACTTGGGCTTCCTGAAGATGTAACCCAAGACCATAGAAACCAACTTGTTTTTCTTCCAAAAGAAAACTTGTTTTCATTTTCTGTTTATCAAGCCTTCAGTCCTAATCATAAAAATCTTAAAAACTGTGTCCATCAATGTCTAAATGCAAGATTTCCATCCTCGTTACCCGCATTCAATTATAACAATAAAAATGATTCTCTTTCTCAACGACTTGTGACATGAGATACTCTTTCCTTTGTGATCACAGACAGATTTGTGCTTCTTGGGTGTGAAATCAAACTGCAACCAATTACTGCCTTGTAAAAAAGAATAAGAAGAACATATAGTTATAGACCAACAAATGAGAAACCCTTTTCCGGTAAACCTCGTGCGCTAGCTAACTTACTTTTCACGTCCAAACTTACGGGCACAACTCCCAGGTACCCAAAATGTGACACAAAAAGACCAGCACGTTAAGTGTTATAAATTGGATTTTACAAAATTCTGTGATCTTTAGTTTCCATTGCCTCCTCCTGCATGAAGGAACAAACATTTTTTTCTTTTTATCATTCACTTTAATTCTGAACGTAAATACCACACATCCATCCATCCATCCATCCATCCATGAGTTTGAGTTTATTCACGCAATATCCAAGACATACAACATGAAACAACAAACAGTAATTACGGATGCGTGAAAGGTCACCCCAAGCAAGCTATTTAAAGCTTTTAATGGGGGGCCTGGTTTCCCATTAGTATCAGATATTGGCCAGATATCCTTACATTTTGGACAACATACAGATATATAATAGACAACAATAACAAACACACAACAAGGTACACCACACAACAACCATACGACAAGCAATAGACAACCTCAGTATTCTGGTTACACTGGATTTGATGTAAAGTACATTTGCAATTTATAAATTAACAACTAATATATTAACAACAGGACACAGGTGTTCATGCAATTTATAACCAGCACATTAAATATACATTGATAGGAGTTGATTTTTTAGATTTGCCTTGAAGATGGATATGGATTGCAACATTTTTAGTGCTTCATCAAGCTCATTCCAAATCTGTGGCCCTCTGCACACAATACTAAAGCTTGTAGATTTTAGTTTCCGTTTTTTCCCAATGATTACCGTTTTTTTCCGTGTATAGTGCGCAAAATTTAACTAATTTATTGTCCTAAAATCTGGGGTGCGCATTATACATGGGTACAAAAAAGAAATTCAATTTTTTTTTTTTTAAATTTTATTTATATATTTTTTTTAAGTCCCAATGATCGTCACACACGCAGGGAGGCAATGGGTCCCATTTTTATAGTCTTTGGTATGGTCTTAACTAGGCTGGATGTAATTTTTTTTGTTGGCGTTGATTTCTCCGACTGCCCGTAAACGCACCACCGCGCTCCGTGCGCGCACGGGACAGCAAACGAGCAGGTGATCGAGCAAGCATCTGATACGAGAGCATTGCGGTCGCATGGAGCGTGTTTGAAGTGAACAGCAGAGAAGAAAGGCAAAGTGTTGTGAAATAAAATGCACAGAACGGATGCGCAAGACACGTCAGCTATATAAAGAGCGAGAGTTGTTTTCTTCCTATTAGTTTCAATTCACAGTTTAATTAGCAGTTTCAATCAGCAAATAACAAAATGCGTATTACAGGTAATATTTTATTTCACAACACTTTGCCTTGTTCCTTTGGTCTCTGCTGTTCATCCTAAAACACAAAGGCGCTCTTTAAGCAATGCGACAGTGAGCGCCCGGCGCGCTGCGGTTGCGCGACCGCACCAAATTAAGCTCCCTGCGCAGTGCGCACTGAGGTCCACTTAAATTTTAGAAAGTACATCAGGACTTTAAAAATATCTTCTAAATTTCAGCGACGGCTCTGTCACAATAATCGACCAGCGCGGTGCAGTTGGGCGGTCGGCGGCGCGCTACGGTTGAGCGTTCTCTCTCGCGCTCTCTCTCTCGCTCTCTCTCGCTCTCGCACACACGCAAACCGGATATCATACGGAGGCCGCCATTACAGATGCGCAGAACGGATGCGCAAGACACGTCAGCTATATAAAGAGCGAGACTTCAGTTCTCTACCTAAATCCGTATTACAGGTAATATTTTATTTCACAACACTTTGCCTTGTTCCTTTCTTCTCTGCTGTTCACTTCAAACACGCTCCATGCGACCGCAATGCTCTCGTATCAGACGCTTGCTCGATCACCTGCTCGTTTGCTGTCCCGTGCGCGCACGGAGCACGGTGGTGCGTTCATGGGCAGTCGGAGAAATCAACGCCAACAAAAAAAATTACATCCAGCCTAGTTAAGACCATACCAAAGACTATAAAAATGGGACCCATTGCCTCCCTGCGTGCGTGTGTGACGATCATTGGGACTTAAAAAAAAAAAAAAAAAATTAAAAAAAATTCATAAAAATTGGGTGCGTATTATACATGGGTACAGGCTTTTTTCCAGCATCAGCATGCCATTTTTAGGGTGCGTATTATACATGGGGGCGCACTATACACGGAAAAAAACGGTACTATGTTTTTTATTGTTGTGTGTGCAGTTATTGTCTTTCGGCTGTTCCCGTTAGGGTTCACCGCAACAGATCAATCGTTTCCATCTGACTCTGTCTTCTGTATCTTCCTCTGTCCCACCAACCACCTCTGCATGTGCACCACATCCATAGACTTCCTCTTTGGCCTCCCTCTTCTTCTCTTGCCTGTTGACTCCATCCACAGCATCCTTCTGCCTATAGTATACCTCAGGTTCCGGGTAGTGTGTGTATTCATCATTTGTAAATATTCAATTCTATCTGTGAATTGTCAAATATGCGAGCTACCAAGAAGTGTGTAGCTACAGACCCGCCTGCCACACGCAATAGAATAACGGGCGCGAAAGCTACGTTGTAATTCTCAATCCATAAACGGTGGCCTGATGGGTGGAGAGCTGAGCCTGGCTCTGCCACAAAGGTTTCACAATCCAGACAGAAGTCCAAACACTTTCCATACCATAGGAATAATCCATCCGTCCATCCGTCCATCTATCCATCCATTTTCTGTCCCCACGGGGGTCGCGGGCGTGCTGGAGCCTATCCCGACCGTCATCGGGCAGTAGGCGGGGTTGAACCGGGGTCCAGCCAATTGGATGGCACACAAAGACAAACATCCATCCGCACACTCACTCACCCCTATGGGCTATTTGGAGTGCCCAATCAGCCTACCAAGCATGTTTTGGGATGTGGGGGGAAACCGTAGTCCCCGGGGGAAATCCACGCAGGAATTGGGAAAACATGTAAACCGGGCCAGAAGTGAAATCAATCCCACAATCTCTGAACTGTGAGGCGGACGTGCCACCCGGTGCCCCACCGTGACACGCATTAATGATAAAGAACTAGGAAAATGTAACAGGGCATTCCAGAGCTCTGAAGCCCAAACAGAGATTGCTCCCGAACCTGCTCTTTTTGGCTCTTGGAGTCAATAAAAGATCAGCATTTTGTGAACCAAGGTTTCGGGATGGAACATATGGATGGAACATAATCAATAACAAAACAGTTCATTAACATTAACAACAAAACATTAATCAAATCAACATATACATGGTGGCTGACTGTGGCAACCTGTTCAAGTATTCCTCTAAAACAGAGGAAATGCTCAGGAAATGCCATAAAAGACAGTATCTACTAAGAAAATTCCAATCTTTTGGGGTCAACAAGGACATTCTCACCACATTCTATTCTGCCTTTATTGAAAATGCCATAACCTTTTCATTCATTTGCTGGTCTCGCATCATCAGTTTGCAAATCAGAAATTACATGGTCAAATACAGTTAAAAAAGGGATACCAAGGTATTTGAGGGTGGCTTCCCGCACTTTGAAAGTGTTGTGTTTGCAAATGATTGGACTTCTTATGTCTTCAAACAGCTCCTTTGTTTTCCTGATTTCCAGGAAAGGGTGCCGATACCAGTGACACAGCACACGAGTTTTCTATGTTTTCCTCCCATTGTTTGTTTCAAATGTTTGTTTATCATTTGCTCTTTCATCAAAGACAAGTTCTCCATTGAAAATAAAAAATTTCACTTGATTCTTTTTTTTTTCAGAAAATATTCCACATTACCTACTTTAACTCCATTGGTGCCAAAAATGGTTAGCAGGAACTGGACTAATAATGCTGCTTACTCACCGTAGGGAGAAGTTAATCCACCGTTGAACAGTTTATGTTACCAACCTCTAGCGGGGCCGACTTAAGTATATTCATTTCTCCGCAACATTTTTCCATTATTTTCTGTCCCAACGGCGGAAATTATGGCATGCAGTTGTACCAATGAGTCTGGCAAATGTGTGCAATGCACATGAGAGTGTGGATGGTTGTTTTGTCTATCCCAGGGGTGGGCAAACCTTTTGACTTGCGGGCCGAATTGGGTTCTAAATTTTGACCGGGGGGCTGAACCAGCAAGTTAGAGTTGTGCTCACTCTAACTTATTTTGCAAGAACCACACGGGAGACAAGTAAGTCCTTTGAGACACCTGCAAGTGGAGAGTCCATTCGTCGCTATGCGTACAGCAATGATCGAATCAGGTCTGACTCAGGCCTCTTGCAGGAGCATTTTTATTGAGAGAAACAGAGTGGGGGTGAGAGTGGGGGTGAGAGTGGACAGGATGGGGTTGAAGGCCCTGGTCTCCTGATCAAAGCAGAGCAGGGGGTCTTTTCAAAGTCAAAGTCAAAGTCTGCTTTATTGTCAACGTCTTCACATGCCGAGACATACAAAGAGATCGAAATTACGTTTTCTCTAGCCCACGGTGACAAGACATATTACACGATACAAGTAAACGACGCAATATAAAAAACAAGAAGGCACAAACAATAAAAAATAAGAGTAATAATAAATAAACAGATAACACAACAAATAGGAGCCAGTGTGCATACAGAGAGTAAAAGTACAGGACGCTACGCAGAACGGGGGAGCGAGTTCAGGATCCTAACAGCCTGGAGTATGAAGCTGCTTGAGAGTCTGTTGGTGCGGGAGCGCAGGCTTCTGTACCTCTTCCCAGAGGGCAGAAGCTCTGACAAAGAGTGAGCGGGGTGACTCACATCACTCACAATCGTGGTCGCCTTGCGGGTGAGATGGGAGGTGTAAATGTCCTTCAAGGAGGGGAGCGAAGCACCAGCAATCTTACCAGCCGTGTTCACTATGCGCTGCAGGGCCTTCAAGTTGTAGTCAGTGCAGCCGCCACCCCAAACAGCAATACAGCTGGAGAGGACGCTCTCAATGGTGCCGCGGTAAAATGTAGTCATGACGGCCGGAGGAGCGCTCGCTCGCCTGAGTTTCCGCAGGAAGTACAGGCGGCACTGGGCTTTCTTTGCCAGTGATGCGGTGTTGGTGAACCAGGAGAGATCCTCACTGATGTGCACCCCCAGGAACTTGGCGCTGCTCACTCTCTCCACCACAGCACCGTCGATGGTCAGTGGCAGGTGTTGGGTGTGACCCTTCCGGAAGTCCACAACAATCTCGTTGGTCTTGTCGACGTTCAGCAGGAGGTTGTTGTCCCTGCACCACGTGGTCAGAAGATCATTCTCCAGCCTGTATTGAGTCTCGTCTCTTGGCCTTTAGTAGGTAGTAAACCACGGATAACAAATAAAGCTTTTTGAAAACAAATTAAATTAATAACAGCATTATAAAATATATACCGTTTTTTTCCGTGTATAGTGCGCCCCCATGTATAGTACGCACCCTAAAAATGGCATGCTGATGCTGGAAAAAAGCCTGTACCCATGTATAATACGCACCCAATTTTTATGAATTTTTTTTTTATGAAATTGTTTTTTTTTTTTTAAGTCCCAATGATCGTCACACACGCAGGGAGGCAATGGGTCCCATTTTTATAGTCTTTGGTATGGTCTTAACTAGGCTGGATGTAATTTTTTTTGTTGGCGTTGATTTCTCCGACTGCCCATAAACGCACCACTGCGCTCCGTGCGCGCACGGGAAAGAGGCGTGCGGACGTGAAAAAGGCGGCTCTGTATGGGAGAGACGTTGAAGAGGAATGAAAACACCCTTGGAAACCAAAACTTGGTGATTTCAAGTTTCATTTCGAGGGACATTTGTCACGTCTCGTCCCTAGTTTTGCTATGTGTCTAGGTTGCCATAGTTTCTGTTCGCGTCGCCCCTCTCTTCCTGTGTCACCTCAATCGATGTGTTTTGTATTTAAGTCCTGTCTGCCCCTCGCTCACCGTCGGATCATTGCATGTGTTACTGTCATGATGTCTGTTTGGTTTCTGTTCCTGTCTTTGGTAATGTCACCCTGTCTTTTTTTTCCACGACTTTGTCGGTCAGTCCTGTTGTTGGTTTTGTTTTCTAAAAAAAAAAAAAAAAATTAAAAAAAAAAAAAAATTAAAAATTTTTTGTACCCATGTATAATGCGCACCCCAGATTTTAGGACAATAAATTCGCGCACTATACACGGAAAAAAACGGTATTTTACCAAAAAACTACGATCAGTGATTCTCATTAAATAAGACACTGTCATTATGAATAACAGTTTCCATCACTTCAGCGCCTGCAGGTCAGATTTATGAAAGATGTTTATCTAATGAAGCGAAATCACATTAAACGGCAAACGTTCTGACAAAAATACATCATTTTGAAGAATCAGTGAAAGAATACATCGAAATAAAGAAATCAAAACGGCAACACGGTGACAGATACCTGAAAACCAGAGCAGAGCTTTAACTCACAAACACCGGTGATGGGACGGCGACGAAACTGCGTACAGACAAGAGGTGGAGCGACTTGTCCACTGGTGCAGCCAAAACCACCTGGAGCTGAACCCGCTCAAGACTGTGGAGATTACAGTGTTACGTGCTGGCGCCACCTGTAACAGGACCACGCCTCCCCTGTCAGTGGAATCGCCGCCACCTGTCATGGGCTCATGGACAGCGCTATATCAGCGCCGCCAGCGCAGACTCGAGTGTCAGTCTGTCCAGTGATGCTGCTTCACTCATCTGTCCCTGAGAAACTGACTCAGTTGACAATTCGAAGATCCCGCAGAATTGCTTGTTCCCCCTAGCCAGATCGCCCCTCCAGCTGTTCCCATCGTACCCCCTCCCACAATAAAGTCTCTGTCGCTACGCACTTGGCTTTACTGTCCGATCCCTTACAGTACAGACTGACCACCCTATGCAGCTAGCGAACGACGAGACGGCATTGAGCCGACTGGAGCGAGCCGAGACCGCAATCAGCAGCCTGTCCGCCGACATCCGGAATCTGATCGAGGTTAGTCAACAACAACAGCTACAGCAGCAGGAGATGGCCCAAGCCCTCCAGAGTTTGTCGGTGGCTGCGTCCCCGGCTGTCACGGCACCCCCGCACCGTCCGTCAACCGAGGCCAGGAGGCTCGTGGACGGCCTGGAGCCCCACCTCGACAACATCGAGAAGTTCAACGGAGATCCCAAGCATGTGAGGGCATTCGTGACTAACTGCCGTATAATGTTCAGCCTCCAGCCCGTCACGTTTGCGTCGGAGTCTGCCAAGGTCGGGTTCTTCCTAACCCACCTCACCGGCTGTGGGGTCTGGCCGAATACGAAAGGATGGCCCTGGCTTGCGATTCGTTCGACGCATTCGCGGAGGAATTGCTCTGCCTATTCGACCTGGGCTCAGCCGCTGAAGACGCCGCCGAGGAACTGGCGACGCTGCGTCAAGGTAGCCGATCGGTCGCGGAGTACGCACTTAAGTTCCAGACGTTGGTCGGCAGCAGCGGATGGAACGCGCCGGCGCTTGTTAGCACATTCCTCAACGGCCTCGCTGAGTACATGAAAGACGAACTAGTTTCCTACAATCGCCCGCGAACCCTGAAGGGCGCGATGGACTTGGCGGCCCGAGTAGACCGGCGGATCCGGACGCGGCGGCACGATCGAGAGCGGGGGCCCCTGCGGAACCCGCGTGGTCACCTTCCTCCGTCTGCTGGGGACCCGCCAACCACACCACCCGCCGAGCCCATGGATCTGGGAGGGGCTTAGGTTCCCTCAGAGGAGCACCGTTGACGCCTCTCACTGGGCTTTTGGTTTTACTGTGGGGAGGGGGGTCATCGGGTGGCAGGGTGCCCGTTAAAAGGCCGGAGCTCACACGGCGTCAGGGGATCCGCGTGAGGTCGACCAGCACCGTCTCTCCCAGCACGCTCACGCTACAGGCACGTGCCCAGCTTGCGGCGGGCGACCAGAACGTGGCAGCCCTGGTGGATTCCGGGGCGGAGGGGAACATCATGGACATTTGCCTGGCACGTCAGTGGGGTACGACTTCCTGCCTCTGAGCCTGTCCATTCCCGCACGTGTCATTGATGGGCGTCTGATCGGCAAGGTGGCTTTTGTGACGGAACCAGTTAAGTTACTGCTCTCCGGCAATCACCACGAGACCATCCAGTTTTTTCTTCTTTCCCTCCCAGGACAGCAGCTCATTCTGGGGCACCCTTGGTTGCGGCAGCACAACCCGGTGCTGGACTGGGAGGTGGGGGTTGTTCGGCAGTGGAGTGAACGCTGCCATCGGACGTGCCTGAGTGCGGCCACCAGTTCACTCGGTAGAGCCCCGCCCAGGTACAGTCCCGACATCTCCACTGTACCAGCAGTGTATCACGAACTCAAAGAGGTTTTTACTAAAGCCAGGGCCACTTGTCTTCCTCCACGCCGGTTTTACGATTGCGCCATCGACCTGTAGGGGTGTAACGATACATCGATACACATCGATTAATCGATATAATGCTCTACGATTTATTGGTATCGATGCTAAAGGTAAACATCGATTTATATCGCCGTGTTTGACCTCGGACATTAGACGCGACTTTATTTTGAAATCCAGTTCATTGTTGCTTGCTTGCTTCCTCTTTCAGGGGCGTTGTTGTGTTGTGAGCAGAGCACGCGTGTGAAAGGGGAGGGGACAACTAGTCCGCGGCTCCTGGGCTGGTGCTATGGCTAGTGTCCAAAAAGACGAGGAAATTTGCTCCCCTTTAGGCTTCAAGTCATTCGTTTGGAAGCACTTTGGATTCCAAAGAAAAGATGGCTCAACGGACAAGACACGTGCAGTTTGTAAATCCTGCCATGCGGTGATCAAATATTCAGGGAGCACAAATCTCGCCGCACATTTAAAGAAAAAACACGACATCAACGTTCAGTGTTAAAGTAAGCAATTTGTATACTACAATACTCTTGTAATTTCCTAAATAAAGAGTTTGCAGTGCCTTGTTGATTTCGCGTATGAATTGTTATAAATCAGGATATTGTTATATATTTTTTACTAAAAAAAAAAAAATATCGATCGTAGAGCACTATATCGCGATATATCGTGAATGAATCGCAGCAGGCTTTAAGATATCGGCAAATATCGTATCGTAGTTCTTTATATCGATATTATATCGTATCGTGACAAAACCCGCGATTTACACCCCTATCGACCTGTTGCCCGGCACCTTCCCTCCCAAGGGACGCGTCTACTCCCTGTCCGCTCCTGAGCGCCGGGCTATGGAGGAATACATCCGGGAGTCCCTGGCGGCCGGTACCATACGGCCGTCCTTTTCACCTGCGGGAGCGGGGGTTTTCTTCGTGAAGAAGAAGGAGGGCACGCTCTGCCTGTGCGTCGACTACCGGGGAATAAACAAGATCACTGAAAAGGACCGATACCCTCTGCCTCTTCTTCCGCCTTCGAGAGCCTTCAGGGTACCACCATCTTCACAAAGCTGGATCTTTGCAACGCCTACCACCTGATCCGCATCCGGGAGGGAGACGAGTGGAAGACGGCTTTCAACACCCCGAGCGGACACTACGAGTACTTGGTGGTTCCGTTTGGGCTCACCAACGCCCCAGCGGTTTTTCAGTCCTTGATAAATGACGTGCTACGAGACATGCTGGACAAATTCGTTTTCGTTTATTTGGACGACATCCTCGTCTTCTCCCGCTCACTCCCTGAGCTGATCAAGCATATTCGGGCGGTGCTGCGCCGCCTCCTGGAGAATTCGCTCTACGTGAAGGCAGAGAAGTGCGAGTTCCACGCCTCCTCTGTCAGATTCTTCGGCTATGTGGTGCGTGAGGGATCCATCGAAATGGACCCTGGGAAGGTGCAAGCGGCCTGTTCCCGAAACACGCAGGCGGCTGCAACAGTTCTTGGGTTTCGCAAACCTTTATCGCCGTTTTATCCGTGGATACAGCACGGTGGCCCCGGCCCTCACCACCCTTACCAGCCCCACCTCCCCGTACAAATGGACGGAACGGGCAGAACAGACATTTCAGGAGCTTAAGAGGAGATTCACATCCGCTCCCATCCTCCGAGTCCCCGATCCCGACAGACAGTTTGTGGTCGAGGTGGACGCCTCGAACGTGGGTGTCGGGGCGGTGTTGTCCCAACGTAGCCACCAAGGCGATCGTCTCCACCCGTGCGCCTTTTTTTCTCGCCGCTTGTCAGCCTCAGAACGGAACTATGACATCGGTAATCGGGAGCTCCTCGCCGTCAAGTTGGCCTTGGAGGAGTGGCGGCATTAGCTGGAGGGCGCCACCACCGCAACTTGGAGTATCTGAGGTCGGCCAAGAGGCTGAACGCGAGACAAGCACGGTGGGCTCTGTTCTTTGACCAATTTGAGTTCTCTCTTTCCTACAGACCGGGTTCCCGTAACACGAAGGCGGCCGCCCTGTCGCGTTTGTTTCCTGGTGGGCTGGAGGGCCAGGGTCCGCCTCCCACTATCCTCCCGAGCTCGGTTCGGGTGACGGCTCTTTCATGGGAGATTGAACGGCAAGTGGAAGCCACATCACGCGATCAACCCGGCCCCAGCAACTGCCCGGATGGTCGCCTGTTTGTCCCTGAAGGCCTGCAATGGGTGCACGACTCACGCCTGTCCTGTCATCCCGGAGCTGCACGCACGAGGTACGTGGTGGCACAGCGTTTCTGGTGGCCCACCTGGCAAGTGGACACCAGCGATTATGTCAGAGCCTGGTCGATTTGTAACCGCTGTAACCGTCTACTCGTCCTCCGGCCGGGCTGCCTCAACCCTTGCCGGTCCCCCAGCGCCCCTGGTCTCACCTGTCAATCGACTTTGTCACAGGCCTCCCCCCCTCGGAGGGAAACACGGTGGTCCTCACAGTGGTGGACCGTTTCAGTAAGATGACGCACTTCATCCCTCTGCCTAAGCTCCCGTCTGCGAAGCAGACTGCGTCCATCATGGTGCGGGAGGTGTTTCGTCACCACGGTCTCCCACAGGACATCGTGTCAGACCGAGATCCACAATTCGCTTCCACCTTCTGAGTTCTGCCGACTCCTCGGCGCTACGGCCAGCCTCTCCTCGGGGTTTCACCCTCAGTCCAATGGTCAAGCGGAGCGCCTTAACCAGGAACTGGGCAGGTCCCTCCGATGCATGGCCGCCGGGGACCAGAGCGGGTGGGTCCAACAGCTTCCTTGGGTAGAGTACGCTCACAATTCCCTCCCCAGCTCCGCCACGGGACTTTCGCCTTTCCACTGCGTCTTCGGGTACCAGCCACCCTTGTTCGCCCACCAGGAGCGTGGTACGGCGTGCCCGTCGGCCCAGGCTTGTGTCCGCCATTGTCATCGGGCCTGGGCGAGGGCCCGGGTCGCTCTTCTCCGCTCTGTTTCAGGCTACGCCCGCCAGGCGAACAAGCGCCGGACGCCGGCTCCGGTGTACAGAGTGGGGCAGTGTGTGTGGCTCTCGACGCGGGATTTGCCGCTGCGAGCGGGATCCCGCAAGCTGGCGCCCTGCTTTGTTGGACCGTTCCCTATTCAGAAGGTGATTGGCCCGTCCGCCGTCCGTCTTCTCCTTCCAGAGTCCATGAGGGTTCACACCACCTTCCACGTGTCCCGCTTGTGGCCCTTCTTTGAGAGCGCGTTGGCGCCTGCGCCCGTTCCTCCGCCGCCGCCCCAGCTCGTCGATGGGTGTCCGGCTTACGCTGTCCGCGCCTCGCTCCGATTGCGGCGGCGCGGTCGTGGCCTCCAATACCTCGTGGATTGGGAGGGTTATGACGACGCACACCGCTCCTGGGTTCCGAGTCACTGGATACTCGACCGTTCGCTCATCACAGAGTTCCATCGCTGTCATCCGGACCAACCGGGTCCTTGGCGTGGGCGCCCGAGGAGGGTCAAGGGGACCAGGGGTGAGGGTCCGGGGTGGTCTTGTCCGCCGGTACCGGGGTCTTCTGCTCCCGCGTCCGTCGATCCTGCATCCGGCGAGGAGTCGGACGTTTTGGCGGAGTACTGACCCCCCCGCCTGGTCGTCCGGGGGGTTCCCTTCCTTTTTCTTCTGTTTTTTTTTTGTTGTTTTGGTGTCTGGGGACGTCGGGAGCCGTCCCTTGTGGGGGGGGGGGTCTGTCACGTGCTGGCGCCACCTGTGACAGGACCACGCCTCCCCTGTCAGTGGAATCGCCGCCACCTGCCACGGGCTCATGGACAGCGTTATATCAGCACCGCCAGCGCAGACCCGAGTGTCAGTCTGTCCCATGATGCTGCTTCGCTCATCTGTCCCTGAGAAAATGACTCACTTGACAATTCGGAGATCCCGCAGAATTGCTTGTTCCCCCCAGCCAGATCGCCGCTCCGGCGCCAGCTGTTCCCATCGTAACCCCCCCCCCCACCACCACCACAATAAACTCTCTGTCGCTATGTACTTGGCTGTACTGTCCGATCCCTTACAGACAGTGGACTTCAGGCGAGACCCTTCACCACTTTCACCCCTCACTATCCGCAGTTGTCACGGCTTCGGAGTAGAGAAATGGAGCAGGGCGACCAAGTGCAGCTTGGACCAGGGTTTATTGCAACAAACTCAAAAGACTAGGCAAACTGACGTGACTAACCAACAACCTAACAAGACTAACAGACTAAATTGTGAAATAAAAGACAGGAACAAAACCAACCGTGACCGTGAGACATGCATTGTCCACGTGTTACACACACACACACACAGAAACGATGACACATAACCAAAACTGGGGACGAGGCATGACAGAACCCCCCCCACAAGGGACGGCTCCCGACGTCCCAAAAATCCAATCCCTCACGACGGCACGCGGGGGGGCGGGGGGGCAGAGAGCCGCACTCGGGCGACGACTAGGGGCAGAGAGCCGCACTCGGGGGGCGGCGACTAGGGGCAGAGAGCCGCACTCGGGGGGCGGCGACTAGGGGCAGAGAGCCGCACTCGGGGGGCGGCGACTAGGGGCAGAGAGCCGCACTCGGGCGGCGGTGACTAGGGGCAGAGAGCCGCACTCGGGGGGCGGCGACTAGGGGCAGAGAGCCGCACTCGGGCGGCGGTGACTAGGGGCAGAGAGCCGCACTCGGGGGGCGGCGACTAGGGGCAGAGAGCCGCACTCGGGGGGCGGCGACTAGGGGCAGAGAGCCGCACTCGGGCGGCGGCGACTAGGGGCAGAGCGCCGCACTGGGGCGGCGACTAAGGGCAGAGAGCCACACTCGGGCGGCGACTAGGGGCAAACAGATCCGCACTCGGGCGGCGACTAGGGCAAACGGAACCGCAATCGGCGGACACCCGGGGAAACAAAACCGCTATCGGCGGACACCCGGGGAAACAGAGCCGCAATCGGCGGACACCCGGGGAAACAGAGCCGCAATCGGCGGCATTCGGGGAGTCCATGCCGCAATCGGCGGGATTCGGGGAGGCGGAGTTGTGCGCAGCGGCACGAGCCAAGCATGTTGCCTTTCGTAGATGTCGGGTGATGATCGCAGGTTCGGGCGCTGCTGGCACAAAGGCCAACGGCGGCCGTGGGTCCAGCGTCGCTGGAGCAAAGTCCGATGGCAGCCGTCGAGCCGATGGCGCCGGGAGGAACCCTGACGGCGGCCGCGGATCCGGCGTCGCTGGAGCGAAGTCCGACGGCTTGCCGCGAGTCTGGCGTCGCAGATGGGCGAAGTCCGATGGCAGCAGCGGAGCCGGTCGCACCGGGAGGAACTCTGATGGCGGCCGCGAAGCCCATGGCGCTGGAACCTGCTCGAACGATGGGCGTGGATTGCAGGTCGCGGACGGGAGCTGATCCTGGAAGGTCCAAGCGCTGGTCGCTGTGATGGTCGGAGCATTCTGTCACGGCTTCGGAGTAGAGAAATGGAGCAGGGCGACCAAGTGCAGCTTGGACCAGGGTTTATTGCAACAAACTCAAAAGACTAGGCAAACTGACGTGACTAACCAACAACCTAACAAGACTAACAGACTAAATTGTGAAATAAAAGACAGGAACAAAACCAACCGTGACCGTGAGACATGCATTGTCCATGTGTTACACACACACACACACAGAAACAATGACACATAACCAAAACTGGGGACGAGGCATGACAGCAGTATTACTATTCTCTCCACAGACACCTTCAAGTTCCTGGGATTCACAATCTCTCGGGACTTGAAATGGACCAGCCCCATAGGCTCTCTCCGGAAGAAGGCCTAGCAGAAGCTGTACTTTCTGAGACAGTCGCTCCGGAGTTTCAGTCGCATTTTGGGGGGCAATTTATTCGACAAAATCCAACACCAAGAACAGTCATGAACGAGCAACAACAGGCTAAACAATAAGTATGCTAACGTGACAAACACAAATGAAGAGCTGAGAACGGGCCTGACGTAACATTCAGAGTTATTTAAAAAAAAATTACATAAATAACACGTTTATAAAACCATCTGTGTCACTCCAATTCATTAAATCCATCGATCGTCCTTTGTCAACAATGGGTGCGCGCCGCTGACGGCGCTTGCACTTCAAAATATTCCACAGGCCCATATAACGATATATAAATTAGACGTCAGACTATGAAAAAAAACGCGATTTATAGTCCGAAAATGACGGTACTGAAGTCAAATTCCTTGTTTGGCATGCTCAAACATGGCCAATAAAAAAACATTAATCTAGTGACCTTAAGAATTTTAAAAGTTAAGATTAGTCGCAAACAGCTGGTGCATCAATGTCCTTGAGCATCCTGCATTGTTTGAAAATGAGAATGGTCGCTAGTTTCACTCCCTGCTATTTGTACAAATTATTTTCAAAATGCTCGAAATTCGGCACTTATAGAAATAGAGCGTGGAGTGCGCCGGTTCCATACTACTGAGTACGTCCACGCACTTGTGAGTGTGCACCGAGCTTTCTGACACGGCTTCCGGGAGTAAATGCGCGGGCGGGCGCTTCCCCATCTACAGTTTCTAAATTAATTTTATTTACCAAGAAACATCCAAACCTATCTCACCCTTTGAAAAAAGTAATTGCCCCCTTAAACCTTATCAGAAGAGATTTGTGTCCAAAGTATTCAGACAAATACAATTGCGATTTTCACACGTGATGTTTGTCATTTTCACATATTTTTTGAATCCACAAATATCTTCAAGAAAAATAGCAACTTGCGCATTTACAAACAGCAGTAGTACAGTAGCTTAATTAACATGCCGCGCATCGCTCTCAATTTAAAGACCGCTAATATGTTCTGAATGTTGAAAATGATTACATTGATCTTTTTCCAGTAAACGTTGATTTCTTTAAATTTGCACCTTCAAACGTCTCTGTTTTTCATATATTTCAATCCCCAGGTTTAATAAATTACATTGTGTGTCCAAATGCTCCTGGCCCGGCCCCTCTGTCAAATTTTAGAACCCATTCTGGCCCGTGAGTCAAAAAGTTTGCCCACCCATGGGCTAGAGTCGGTTGTTTGAAGTACTGTAGGGCAAAATGTTACAGTCGGGGGGAATCAAACAAAAACAAAAACAACATGCCCAACAAAGTCTTCTTTTGAAGAACCCCATTCATTCCCGTTCAGATGTTTTCTTTGTTGTATCACAGCAGCTAATGAAAGATAGAAATTGCTTTATCAGCCCTCGGAAGTATTCTGCCGTCATTAGGGTGCGTCATTTAATTGAAGGTCACACTGTCATTAGGGTGAGGCATTTAATTAAGTTTGCTTTTGTTCTCACACTTACAAACGTTGGTTTCTATTAGGCGAGTCTTGTTGAACAACATTTGTTCTTTGTCTTTCCTTAATGTAACACATAGTTTGATAGTCACAACAAGCAACTGTTCTCAGTTGGCGTCATCTAATTTTAACACGCTCTTATCTGTTTGCAACTTTGACTTTTTGTTATAGGTAGACGGTTGTTTGAAGTACTGCAGAGTAAAATTTTACAGTGGGGGGGAATAAAAGAAAATTGTATTGCAATGTCTTAATAATGCAACTTGAGAAAACCTGAGAACACAGAACAGTGCATTTGAAATACTGTAAGGAAAGAAAATCTATCAAACCTATCTCACCCTCTGAAAAAAGTAATTGCCCCCTTAAACCTTATCAGAAGAGATTTGTGCACAAAGTATTCAGACAAATACAATTGCTATTTTCACACGTGATGTTTGTCATTTTCACATATTTTTTTAATCCACAAATATCTTCAAGATTTTCATGAGTTATTTCAATCCACAAATATATTCGGGATTTCCACGTTTTGACTTTTTTAATCCACTGCAAATCCAATATGGATGCTGTGTTTATTGAGAACACATCAAGATATACAAAACAATTACCACGCCCAAAGAAATGTGCTTTTGGAGAATCGCTTTGCTGTTCCGCTTGTCGGTACTGCTCTGATGTTTTCTGTTGACCCACAGCTGCTAATGAAAGACGCAACTTGCTTTGTAGTTTGTACGCCTGTTGGAAAGGTCACGCTGTCATTAGGGTTATTAGTGTAGGCGTTTAATTGATATTTCTCACACAGGTATAAATGTTTTTAATGGGCGAGTCTTGGCGAGCAACATTTGTTGAATGGCAACTAATCTGTAATTGAGTTCTCCACTGAGCATCATCATTTTTCAAATGTCTACTTGCCACATTGACCTAATCTTGTGAGCTAGGCAGTCATGATTGGCCTACATGAAGCCTGGTAAATGTGATCGAATGGATTGACTTTTTTAAAAATCAAGTACGGCGTCTCAAAATTACTGTGTTGTGAAAAGGTATTTGCCCGTTACTTTATTTCTGTGTTATGTGCATATTTATCACACACAAAGGTTTCATTTCATCCAATCAATGTTAATATCACACTGAGACAACCCAAGGATACAGCAAATGCAGTTTCTAAATTAATTTTATTTACCAAGAAAGATTCAAACCTATCTCACCCTCTGAAAAAAGTAATTGCCCCCTCAAACCTAATCAGGAGATAATTGTGTCCAAATAATTCAGACAGATACAATTGCGATTTTCACACGAGATGGTAACACGTGATGCATGGTAACTAATCTATGACTAGAGTTCTCCACCTAGCATCATTACATTTTTCTTGCCACATTGGCCTAATCTTGTTAGCTAGGCAGTCATGATTGGCCTGCATCAGGGGTGTCCAAACTACGGCCCGGGGGCCAACTGCGGCACGCGGTCCAGTTTTTATTGGCCCGCAGCAAATTCTGAAAACATAATTGAATATGGCCCGCACAAGAAGCTTGAGCTCACTTCTCAGTTTCAACACTAGATGGAGCCCGCCACACAAATGAAATCAAGCGAAGAAAAACTTTTACCGCGAGTCCCCAGAAATGGCTGAGGGAAGAGAAGCGAAAACGCAGCGTTTGACGTCCCATTAGCAAAGAAGAGAAGCGAACACGCAGCGTTTGACGTCCCAATTTGCATGAAATGTTTGTAGTTAAAAATTGTCTGAAAAAACTTTTGGCACCCGGGCCCCTTCACGATACTAAATCTGGCCCTCCTTGCAAAACGTTTGGACACCCCTGGCCTACATGAAGCCTGGTAAACGTGATCGATATAAAATACAAAATAGATTGACTTTTTTAAAAATCAATTTAGCTTTGCTTCGATACAATAAAATAATTTTCTGTTATCCACATTCATTCATTCATTCATCTATTCATTCATTCATTCATTCATCTTCCAAGCCGCTTATCCTCATGAGAATCCCAGGCGTGCTGGAGCCTATCCAAGGAGTCTTTGGGCGGTAGGAGGGGTACACCTTGAGTTGGTCGCCAGTCAATCGCAGGACACATGGTGCAGACAAACAAACATTCGCACTCACCATCAATTACATTGACAGTTTGGAATGGTAAATTGGTCTACAATTTACAGTTTTGCAATGCAGGAGGCAACAGGAGTACCTGGGAGAAACATGCAAACTCCATAGAGGAAAGCCGGAGTCAGAATTGAAACGTTCATCCCGCCTCTCCGCGGGATATGAGTGAAGTTAACTTTTGACGCGTTACGCCTCGCGTCAGCCAATCAGCTTCGGGAATGTACCATATCGTGTATCGGTGGACTGTGTGAAGAAAAAGAGAACCCAATGGAAGGCTTCCAAGATGGCAGCGTGATAAGACGGACTTTTTTGAGCTCTCAGCACAAAAATCCCTATTTCATACTTTCAATAACACTAACAACGAGATAAGGTGTGAGAGAAATATTCTCTACTTTTTTACAGATTTCTGAACTTTTGTGACATTTTTTTGTCATTTCTCAACTACTAAAATCCGGCCGAGGAGACACAGCTAGTGGAGGTAATGGTCGTGGGGTGGAAATAACCTCACTATGCTAAAGAACATGACTGTGGTTCTGGGATGGAATGCTAAAACATACAAGATGAGGATAACTTCCCGCCACTACCTATGACTCCTACCAAGCCTCCTCTTGCTGAAAAACCTATTCTTCCCTCTGATGATACCTGATCAAAACTGACGCCGTTGAGAGAAAGAGTGAGGTGATACTCGTTCATAGTCCTGAATGAACGAAGGACTTTGATGGATTTGCAAATTGCGAGCCAATTGAAATGCACTAAGAAATGCATGATCCCGGACCAAGAGACATATGGTTGATGGTGGAATCTCATATTGAAGGGATTGCCTGAAGCCAATAGGGAGAACGTACGGGAGGAGATTATCGGCATTTGCCAGCATCTACTCCCTGGTGAGAAGGAGAAAGTCCCTGACGTTGTTGATCACAGGCTGGGTAGAAAGCGGCCAGATGGACAGCCTCGCTGGATCAACTTCAGTCACACCTCGGCACTACAGATAGATGGTGCGGCAGGAGGCGGGGAACAATGCTCATCTGCGCTCCTGGGTGCGGCGCCGGAGCGAGGACCTGTCTAAGGAGGACAGAGAGAGCAGCAAGAAGTTGCGGCACGGGATCAAACAGGCCAAAGATGACGGGATGACAGCTTATTTTGTGGCAGGTAGAGGTTTTATCAACGGCAAGGAGATTCGCATTTCTTACAGGTTATGGCAGTGTACAAATATAATGGTTACGTAGTTGTTCACTCAGTCCTTCTAGTAAAAGGTTTACTCTTACGTTTTCTCTTGTTTGATAAATATATTTGTGTATTGAAAAGCCTTAATATTTAAAGATATTATAATAGGAGTGTTAGGGTTCACAAACTATTTTGATTGTACGATTATGTTGGAATGTAGACTAGAATTATTACGTTTGTTAAAACCTTTAACCTTTCCTTGACTCTGGAAAGTTTCCACAAAATGATGTGGAAACATTCTTGCTTAGTTAGTTATCTAAAATGCTCCACTAGTTTCTGTTTCCACAACCTTGTAAAATAAAGCGTTAAGACCCTCTGCACTGATTAACTAGTTGCTGAGGTGAACACCAAACTTGTCCACTCTCACCCCCACCCTATTTTCGCTCAATAAATATGCCCTTGCAAGAGGTCTAAGTCAGACTGCTCTTCAAGCATCTCTGTATCACACAGGGTGCTGATGGCATCTCCGCTTGCAAGTGTAAAATGGCCAAACTCTCACGTGTGGTTCTTGCAAAGAAGATAGAGTGAGCAACACTCTAACAAGGTGCAAACAAACAAACGTTGTATACAGTAATCCCTCGTTTATCGCGGATAATTGGTTCCAAAAACCACCCGCGATACGTGAATTCCGCGAAGAACGGTCACCCTCTCATTTGTACTTTTTGTTTTTATCTGTACATTTTGCGTGTAAATAAATGTATATGAAACCATTTAAGTGCATATTTTATTATTAGAACATAAAATAATTGTTTCAAACATGTAAATATATCAATAGTATAAGTAACATACAGAAATGTTTGTATAAATATTGAAAATATGAATATTATACGTGAGTGCGTGTAACATGTTAACCAGAAGTACTGGGCAGGCTAACGAGTTAGCGGAAAGATGCGAATTCGCGATCGTGGTAACACGCAAAAACGGACCTCTAAAGGAATTTAAACGAACATTTGGAGCAATACTACATTGTCCTAAAGGTTAGACACATGATCGTTCATTTCTCTTGTTAGGAGACCCACTTACATCGTCAATTACTCCTGTACCATTGTAACCGACATTTGTACACTGTGAGCAGACTTTCAGCGTCATGAACAAAGCCTGCCACAGAGCCCAGTGAACTGACCAACACCTCAAATCTATTCTGAGAATTGAGACAACAAAAGTAACTCCAAACTTTGATGCACTGGCAAAAAAGGGAGAACAACAACACTGTTCCCAATGTGAGTTTCTCTACTGTGTTATGAAAAAAATAGCAACTTGCGCATTTACAAACAGCAGTAGTACAGTAGCTTAATTAACATGCCGCACATCACTCTCAATTTAAAGACCGCTTTCTTTTGTTGGGTAATAATATGTTCTGAATGTTGAAAATGATTACATTGATCTTTTTCCAGTAAACGTTGATTTCTTTAAATTTGCACCTTCAATTGTCTCTGGTTTTCATACATTTCAATCTCCAGGTTTAATAAATTACATTGCGTGTCCAAATGCTCCTGGCCCGGCCCCTCTGTCAAATTTTAGAACCCATTCTGGCCCGTGAGTCAAAAAGTTTGCCCACCCATGGGCTAGAGTCGGTTGTTTGAAGTACTGTAGGGCAAAATGTTACAGTCGGGGGGAATCAAACAAAAACAAAAACAACATGCCCAACAAAGTCTTCTTTTGAAGAACCACATTCATTCACGTTCAGATGTTTTATTTGTTGTATCACAGCAGCGCAGGGGTGGGCAAACTTTTTGACTCGCGGGCCGAACTGGGTTCTAAATTTGGACCGGAGGGCCGAACCAGAAGCAGATGGACGGAGTGTTTGTGTGAAGTATTATAAGCGACTTGTAAAGGTCATTGCATAAAAGATTTTGGCCTTTCGTAGGTAGTAAAGAATGGATATTCCAAACAAGTTTTTTGAAAACAAATGCATTTATTAACAGCATTAAAAAAATAATAATAATTCACTAAAAAACTGCTATCAGTGATTCTCATAAAATACGACACTGTTATTATGAATAACAGTCTCCATCACTTCAGTGCCTGCAGGTCAGATTAATGCAGTGCTTCTCAACTATTTTCTGTTACGCCCCCCCCTAGCAAGAAGAAATCTATTCGCGCCCCCCCTCCCCAAGGGGGGCGCGCCCCACTATTTGAGAAGCACTGGATTAATGAAAGATGTTTATCTTATGAGATCACATCAAACGGCAAACATTCTGACCAAATATATCATCTTGAAGAATCGGTGAAAGCATACACCCAAATAAAGTAATCAAAACGGCAACACGGTGAGGGGTACCTGAAAATCAGAGCAGAGTTGTCCGTACTACTGAGTACGTACACGCACTTGTGAGTGTGCACCGAGCTTTCTGACACGGCTTCCGGTAGTAAATGCGCAGGCGAGCGCTTCCCCATCTACTGGGGAAACGCAGTCATTGCAGGCAAAATGACCCCCCCAAAAAAAGTTTAATAATACAATTTGGTCAGGGTTGGCGGGCCGGATTAAACGGTCCCTGGGGCCGGATGTGGCCCGCGGGCCGTAGTTTGCCCACCCCTGAGCTAATGACAGATAGAAATTGCTTTATCAGCCCTCGGAAGTATTCTGCCGTCATTAGGGTGCGTCATTTAATTGAAGGTCACACTGTCATTAGGGTGGGCATTTAATTAAGTTTGCTTTTGTTCTCACACTTACAAACGTTGGTTTCTATTAGGCGAGTCTTGTTGAACAACATTTGTTCTTTGTCTTTCCTTAATGTAACACATAGTTTGATAGTCACAACAAGCAACTGTTCTCAGTTGGCGTCATCTAATTTTAACACGCTCTTATCTGTTTGCAACTTTGACTTTTTGTTATAGGTAGACGGTTGTTTGAAGTACTGCAGGGTAAAATTTTACAGTGGGGGAGAATAAAAGAAAATTGTATTGCAATGTCTTAATAATGCAACTTGAGAAAACCTGAGAACACAGAACAGTGCATTTGAAATACTGTAAGGAAAGAAAATACTGCAATGTCTTAACATTACACGCGGAAAAAAATTACAAAACAAAATACATAATGATGCAAACAAATTTTACACAATATATAAATGAAGAGGTATGTATTATATGTGTGTTACGGCTGTGATGTGTGTCACTGTCTCACAATGCTGGAGAATGTCTGTTAACGAGACGTTATTGAACCCTGGGTCACGCCGGGCCGGCGTGAACAGATTTGAGATTCTGAACAAGAGGACACCTTTTTTGGGAGGGGGGCGTGGTCTTTTTTTTTTGGTGTGTGTGTGTGTGTGTGTGTTTGGGGGGGGGGGGGGGGGATTGTCATTTGTGTCCCAACATTTATTGGCCCGAATAACACAAAACAACATATATACAATAACAAAAACATATTTACACTAACAAAAACACGTGTGTACACGTGTCAGGAATGAGTAGAGCCAGGGCGACCAAATGCAGCTTGAACCAGGATTTATTGAAGGGAAAGGGAGTTGGAAGGGAGTCAGGTGGGGAAACGAAGACACAGACGGGATAGAGACTCACGGCCAGAAAAACAGACCACCGACCGACCGACAGCAGTCCACTTGGACAAGGATAAAATTCTGACCGTGAGCCTCCAGACAAGACCGAGGAAAATCGAACGACAGGAACAGCAACACTGGGCGCGGACAGGGACGGATCACAACAGTAGACACCGATAGGGAGAAATACACGGGCAGGGCTTAAATACACAGGGTAACAAGAGGAACCAGGTGACAGACATTACGGTAACGAAAGGGGTGTGGCCGAGGGAAGTGCAGGCAGCACGTGCTTTGGCACGGGCGTAACAACACGGACATTTTTTAGTTTTAAAGTGGTACACTAAGTAAAAAAAGACAAAAGAAATACGGCCATCGGTGCATTTGAAGAAAAAAAAGGGACCCTTTTTCAGTCCTCCTCTTGCGTGGTGCCTGGCACCTTTATCTGCCAGCGACACTTAAGTGCCTGCCTTGCATGTCAAGCATTCAGCTTCATAAGGATCACGACCCTGGCGAAAGCATGGGGATGTTTTTATTCAACTCCTCCGTGAACGTGCATTTTTGTTTCAGCATTGCATGTAAAACACTCGGTGTAGTCTAGTCAGCCCATCCTACTTCGTAGCAAAGTCACTAGATTTGAGGAGAAGGGCGTGACTTAATTCGCGAACAATACAGAAAAACCTGCGAGTGAGTGAAATGGAACGGCGTGGCAATTCTATTTGTACTGATAGCAGTAACTGTTGTAGAGAGAGCAGGAGAAAGGGATTGACGGCTGCCATAAAGTGAACCAAGAGTACTTTGAAGGACATAAAAAGAGAACGTACTTATAACGATTACGTGTGAGACGTCTTTGTTACATATAACAACAATTCACTATTGACAATGTACTGTACATGTAATATATTAGAGTCAGTCCAACAAAATGCCGGACGATTTTTAAAGTCCCCCCTGGACATTTTTTTTGGGTCGATTATAGCAGTAGTCCTTAACCGGGGGTGGTGCGAGTATGCTTCCTAGGGGGTGCGAGGATACCCTGGGGGAAATTTAAAATTTTTGGGGGATAACTGAAAAGAGTGAAAAATACTGGAAATCAAGAAGTCACTGTGTTAATTTGAGTTTGAGTTTATTCACGCAATATCCAAGACATACAACATGAAACAACAAACAGTATTATGGATGCGTGAGAGGTCACACCAAGCAAGCTATTTAAAGCTTTTAATAGAGGGCCTGGTTTCCCATAAGTATCAGACATTGGCCCAATATCCTTACATTATGGACAACATACAGATATATAATACACAATAACAATAAACACACAATAAGGTACAACACACAATAAACATACAACAAGTAATAGATAGTCTCAGTATTCTGGTTACACTGGATTTGATGTAAAGTACATTTGCAATTAATAAATTAACAACAGGACACAGGTGTTCATGCGATTAATAATCAGCACATTAAACATACATTGATAGGAGTTGACTTTTTAGATTTGCCTTGAAGATGGATTGCAACATTTTTAGTGTTTCGTCAAGCTCATTCCAAATCTGTGGCCCTCTGCACACAATGCTAAAGCTTGTAGATTTTAGTTTCCGTTTTTTCTCAATGATTAGATTGCTATTCCTGGTGGTGTGGGTGTGGCTGGGAGTACAGATTGGGATGAGTTGACAGAGTTTATGGTTTCGTTTATGGACAGTCTGATACATGACGCAAGCATTCTGGAAATACCGTTTTTTTTTCCATGTATAATGCGCAAAATTTAACTAATTTTTTGTCCTAAAATCTGGGGTGCGCATTATACATGGGTACAATTTTTTATTTTTTATTTATTTTTTATTTATTTTTTATACGGATTCATATGCCATTACAGATGCGCTTTCTTCTCTGCTGTTCACTTCAAACACGCTCCATACGAACACAATGCTCTCGTATCAGACGCTTGCTCGATCACCTGCTCGTTTGCTGTCACAATGTACCCTACACAAATCCGAAACATTTCTTCTCTATTGAGTTTGCTAGCTCATGCGCAGTGATACTGACCGGCAGAATAACATCCGGTTCTTCCCAAAGATGATCTTTTTCCTGAAATAATTTTACGTTTACGGACTTAAGCGGGAGTCAAAATTTGGGTGCGTATTATACATGGGTACAGGCTTTTTTCCATCATCAACATGCCATTTTTAGGGTGCGTATTATACATGGGGGGGCGCATTATACATGGAAAAAAACGGTAATTATATTTAAGACGGACGGTCCTAAAATTTGAAATAATTCTTTAAGTAGTTTGGCTGGAAGCGGGTCGAGTAAACATGTTTGTTTAGCCGCACTAACCAATTGTGTAGGCCTTTCAAGGGACACGCGTTTAAAATTTGAGAGGGTTATTGCATGATTGTCAGCGGCCATAATCGACTGAGCGATTGGAACAGTCATCTTGATCTCATCCCTAATGGATTCAATCTTTCGGGAGAAAAATTTCATGAACTCGTCGGCTGAGTGGAAGGAGCTATCGGAGGTCGGCTGCCGTAGTGTTAGCTTGGCCACTGTATCAAATAAGTATTTAGGGTTAGTTAGGGTTTAGTGTCAGCTTTGCTACCGTACTGAATAAGTATTTCGGATTGTTTTTATTGAGATTAATAATTTGCGAGAAATAATTAGTTTTTGCTAAAATAAGCGTATCTTTGTATTTCTGGAGGCTGTCACGCCATGCCTGATGGAAAACGTCAAGTTGGTTAAACGCCATTTGCGCTCATGCTTTCTACATACAGTCAAACCTCGGTTTTCGAACGTCCCAGTTCTTGAACAAATTGGAATTCGAACTAAAAATTCGGTCGAGCAAAATTCAGAGGTCGAACCCCGTGAGATGAGCCGAAATGACCCGAGAAAACCTGACCGCGCCGACTGACTCCGTTCATTGTTATTGTATTTTCGTTATTTTGAGGATTGTATTAACCCCTAATCATGCGTCTAAAGAAAGCAAGTGGGAGCAGTAAAGCCATCCTAAAACACAAAGACGCTCTAAAAGCAATGCGACATTGGGCGCCCGGCGCGCTGCGGTTGCGCAATCGGACCAAATTAAGCTCCCTGTGCACTGAGGTCCACTTAAATTTTGGAAAGTACATCAGGAGTTAAAAATATTTTCTAAATTTCAGCGACGGCTCTGTCACAATAATACAACCAGCGCGGTGCAGTTGCGTGGTCGGCGGCGCGCTACGGTTGTGCGTCCGAGATGCGCTGCAGTTGCGCGATCAGACAAAAATGCTCAAATGAAAAAATGCTTAAAAAAGGCGTTTTTTTTTGTCTTGAACAGATTAAATTTTATTCCATTATCTGTAATGGGGAAAATAGATTCGGAATTCGACCGATTCACATCTCGAACCGCCTTCTGGAACGAATTGTGGTAGAAAACCGAGGTTTGAATGTACCGCTTTTTTCCATGTATAATGCGCAAAATTTAACTAATTTATTGTCATAAAATCTGGGGTGCGCATTATACATGGGTACAATTTCTTTTATTTTTTTATTTTTTTTGAAGAAGAAGAAGAAGAATAAGAAGAAAATCATGGTACAACAATTTTTGAAGAAAATCTCTGGAACAAAAAGACAGGGTGACATTACCAAAGACAGGAACAGAAACCTGTGTTATTGTCAAATATTGTTTGTTTTTTAATCTCAAAAAAGTCAAAGTCAGCTTTATTGTCAATCTCTTCACGTCAAGACACACAAAGAAACTGAAATTATGTTTTCTCTATCCCACGGTGACGAGACATATTACACCAGGGGTCCCCAAACTTTTTCCTGTGAGGGCCACATAACCTTTCCCTTCTCTGATGGCGGGCCGGTGGCAGTTCGTAACAGAAAAAGTGTGACGATCGTAGGGGAGCTTAAAAAAAGTATTGTTTTCCAGAAAGCCACACATAACCAAATAACGGTTATTTACCGTTTTTTTCCGTGTATAGTGCGCAAAGTTTAATTAATTTATTGTCCTAAAATCTGGGGTGCGTATTATACATGGGTACAAAAAAAAATTTTTTTAATTTTTTTTTTTTAATTTTTTTTTTTTTTTTTTTAAAGAAAGTCATGGTACAACAAAACCAACAACAGAACTGACCGACAAAGTCGTGGAACAAAAAGACAGGGTGACATTACCAAAGACAGGAACAGAATGACAGTAACACATGCAATGATCCAACGGTGAGCGAGGGGCAGACAGGACTTAAATACAAAACACGTTACATCGATTGAGGTGACACAGGAAGAGAGGGGCGACGCGAACAGAAACTATGGCAACCTAGACACATAGCAAAACTGGGGACGAGACATGACAAATCTCCCCCGAAATAAAACTCACCTTTCTTCTTGTTTGTTGTCAATCGCGCATCGCATTCAGCCATCCTGCCCAACACACTTAGTCAAAAAAATCCATAATTGACGACACATCGTTTGATGCGATGGTGCAATCCTTGATGGTGTGTTATTGTCAAATATTGTTTGTTTTTAATCTCCATCGCGGACCGGACGTCATACGGAGGCCGCCATTACAGATGCGCAGAACGTATGCGCAAGACACGTCAGCTATATTAAGAGCAAGATATATTTTCTTCCTATTAGTTTCAATTCAGTTTAATTAGCAGTTTCAATCAGCAAATAACAAAATGCGTATTACAGGTAATATTTTATTTCACAACACTTTGCCTTGTTCCTTTCGTCTCTGCTGTTCACTTCAAACACGCTCCATACGACCGCAATGCTCTTGTATCAGACGCTCGCTCGATCACCTGCTAGTTTGCTGTCTGTCACAATGTACCCTACACAAATCCGAAACATTTGTTGCGGCTCCGAGTCACGACGAGGGGCAAGTTTTGGTTTCCAAGGGTGTTTTTATTCCTCGTCAACGTCTCTCCCATACAGAGCCGCCTTTTTCACGTCCGCAGCCCATGCGCGCACGGAGCGCGGTGGTGCGTTTAGGGGCAGTCGGAGAAATCAACGCCAACAAAAAAAAATTACATCCAGCCTAGTTAAGACCATACCAAAGACTATAAAAATGGGACCCATTGCCTCCCTGCGTGTGTGACGATCATTGGGACTTAAAAAAAATAAATAAAAAATTTAAAAACATTTTTAAAAAAAATCATAAAAATTGGGTGCGTATTATACATGGGTACAAGCTTTTTTCCAGCATCAGCATGCCATTCTTAGGGTGCGTACTATACATGGGGACGCACTATACACGGAAAAAACGGTAATAACCCTTTCCAGGTTCTTTACAGAAAAAAAGTCAGGAAACAAATAATAACACTATTAATGAAATAAATAATAACTAAACCCTCTCTGAGTTCTTCACAGAAAAAACAGGAAATAAATAATAACTAAATAACTCTCTCTAGGTTCTTCATAGAAAAAAACCATGGAACATTAACTTTCTGTTGTGCCATGCACAATCTTAAGAGATAAAAGTTCAGCTCAGTTGTCAGAGCAGAACCTCTCTGACACATATGAGCAGTCTCTTAAAGTTCTTGTGTTCCTTCCTTATAATCCTTTTGTAGGTTCCAGTAGGCTTGTAGACACCGCTGTCTTTTTTGTTAAAGTTTGATAGTCAGGTTCAAAATCAGCAAAAGGATCAGCAGACAAAACCAGTGAGGCAGAATGTTGAGTCTTTTCTCGCGAGGAGTGCATCCAGACTTACAGCAGTCCAAAATACACTAAAGATCTGTCACACCCCTCGCTCTTTTTATTAAGGGATGCCCTACCTACAATGTGAGACTAGCCCCTAACAGGTGGGGGGGAAAGCATGGCCTAGTCTCATGAGAAACAAAATAAAAAGAGCGCAAGGACAAAATTCTATGTGAAACAAGTAGTTACAGACAGGACGCCATGGGAAAGGAGTGCAAGGACAGAATGCCATGTGCAGACATCAACAGAGTAGATTGAGCTATCAGCAACTTTCTTGGATTCCCAGAGGTGTAGAAGGTCAGGAAGCCCCAGACAGCATCGTATGACTTGTTGTGGACTGGTGGACGTCTGCAAGGCGAAACAGCAAGCATTCTGCGCAATAACTTATTAATAATAATAAGTACTCATTAGGGAACGCATGATAACATATATATACAATTTATCCAACAATTCCCCCCTGTTTATCATAAGTTCCCGGAGACCAACCCATCACCCATACGGCCACTTCAAAAAGATTTTCAGCCAAGGGATCACATTTCGCAGGAACCAACTTACACACGGGAGGAAACTGAGTCACAATCGGCAAAGCCCGGGTCAGAAAACAAATCGGACAAGTTCACCACAACAGATTCGCTGACCGGGTCGTCAATAGAGAAGGAACCCCCGTCGACCGAAAGGTCATCCCTTAGGAGCAACGGGAAAGTCTCAGCTGGTGGAGAGATAGCAGCCGTAATTAGCCTGTTAATTAAGGATCGGAGACAAGGGATGCAACAACATCCACACAAGGTCAAAATGGCAGAGAAAACGGCAACGGAGACCAGGGCAGAGGAAACCAGGGTGCGGTACTTTCCGAACACGTTCAACCAGTTGGCCCAAACCTCCGTGTTCACTCCACTGTGCTCCTTCATCTTCCCGTTCAAGGCCCGCAGGCCCTCAAGGGCCTGGGACAGGCTTCCGTCGGCCGCAGTGTTATTTGGAATAAAAGTGCAACATTGCTCACCGAACATGGCGCAGACACCGCCCTCTCTTGAGAGTAGCATGTCAAGGGCCATTCGATTCTGGAAAGCCATGAGGGAAGTAGCGGCCAGGTGGGAGTGGACCGCCTTGAAACCCGCCTCGGTCCAGTTTCCAAGCCTCTGCACGTTGTAATGGACGTAGTTAATCCTGTCAACATTTTTGTTAAGAGTACACCACCAACACAGGGCGGATTCAAAACCAGCCGCTATCTGATTCACCAGCTTATACTCATCCGGCACTCCCCTAGGAACACCAACGGCGTCGATGTAGGTTGGATTAGCTGTGCCCCGCCATTCGGCGTCTCGTTTCGTTCTCGGCCAGAATTTGGGCACTACGGACTTAGCAAAAGACGTTAGATCATAAGAGGACATTGGTATCAAATGAACAGGTAGCAATAGGGTTACCAAAGCGCAAATACCAGCGCTGTCGAAAGGCAACCTATCATAAAGTTTGTTACTATTACACCAAAACCAAATATCACAACGAGCAATGGGCAAAAAAGGGGCCGTGACCTCGGTCACGGACCCACACCACGGAGCAGGTATGGCGCCGAGCTTCACCCCGGTACCAGGCAATCTAATGCATGCAAAATTACCCTTAGCTACAACAGACGAAAAAAGGGGTTTATGCTTTGTCATAGGGGCAACAGGGTAAACCGTATCCCATCTAAAACAATCGTGAGTGGGAAATGGACGAGTCTAACATCAAAACGACAGCACACTTAGGGCCTATATTTGCAGGTATGATTTTCAAAAGAGGTCTGGGACCCATGCATGCAATGCAACTAGCGCCAGCCATCTTTGCGGCCTGCTCAGCCATAAGAAGCCAGTTGTTAGTATGACCGCTTATCCCTGTGGAGGCCACAAAATAGCTGTCTACATCAGTGAGGAGCGTACTTGTGATTTTTGCTCCCGCTGACAAGGTGTATTCATTTGTAACGGGACGGTCTGCGACCGACATTGTTCTATTAAGGCAAATAGCAATAGGAAAGCGAGGATCGGTTCCAGAGGACCAAGCCCACAGTTGAAAACCCCAACAAGAAGTGTTAAACAAGGTGGCATTTGGAGGACGAATATGACCGTCAGGGAGTGTAAGAGTCAAAAGGAGGCTTGTGCCCCGATTTATCAAAGTCACTCGTTTAGCAAAGAACACAGCCTCGTCACTGGAACCAGAGGGCCAATACCCTCGCATTTGCGTGGTGACAAGGGTGCCCCAGCCGGTGTTAACCGGGTGGCCAGTTAAATACCACCAATACCCGAGCCATCTATCTCCAGTAGTGGGGCGACCATTACGAAACCCCTTCAAACTTTTCAAAGGTAAAATAATAGAAGAAGATGTGTTAGGAGCCACAGTAAACATTAATGAGTTATTATAAGCCCAAGACAAAAGCCATGGTACACAGGTTGGAACACGGACGGCTCCTGGAACACAAACAACATGACCAAAAGGGGATTTAGTGTCGCGCTTATGTCTAGCAAGTTCTCCCCATGAGCCACATCGACTAGAATTAGCGTTAGCAGTCGCCTGAGAGAATAATGTGCGAGGCTCATGGTACTCTATCCCTCCAGATAAAGTAACCCCCGAAAAAAATATAATGGTAACACAAACCAGCAAAAACAACCAAAAGCACATGGTAGACTTCGCGCAGGCTACAGCCCGATTAAAGCACTCACCAAATGACTCTCTAATGCTCATGTTTAGGATCTCCCCAGAGTCAACACCCTGAGCTTCGGGTTGGTGTCTTGGAATTCTTCTGCTAGCTTTCGTGTCAACCCTGGATCTTGACACCAGAATCAGGCACTATTACCAGACTTTGCTCACCTTCCGTACTTAGGTTGGGTCTGCGGAGATCACTTTTTTACAATGAGTTAAATGAATCCACGTGTTGCGTTCGGCTATTTTTAAAGCATTAGGTGTCGTGAGTAGTACCAAAAAGGGACCTTCCCACTTGGGTGAATGCCAATTCTTCCTCTTGATACTCCTGATCAAAACCCAGTCTCCCGGTACCACTTTGGGGTCTTCCTGCAGAGAAATGGGTTCATCATCAGTGTTATTGGTTAGATTCTTTTGACGTTCCAACATTTTTCTCATGTAATCAGCTAACGTGGCTTCCTCGGGGATCTCCCATGTGTTTTTGAACTGAGGAAGCCTGTAAGGTCTCCCAAACATAGTTTCATAAGGAGTTAGCCCTGTTGTACTTGTAATATTTATGTACATTTTAACCAGGTCTAAACACTGAGTCCACGGTCGTTTTGTTTCTTCCATACATTTCTTTAATCTGTTTTTTATAGACTGGTTCGCTCTCTCAACCAGGCCAGCGGATTGCGGTCTGTATGAACAATGGTTCTTTACATTTATGTGGAACATTCTCCCAATGTTATGCACTATTTGATTTACAAAATGTGGACCATTGTCGCTATAAATTGTTTCTGGAATACCGTACCTTGGAATGATGTCTTTGCATAAGGCTTTTGCCACTGTGAGTGCATCTGCATGTTTGGTAGGAAATATTTCTACCCATTTAGAAAATGCGTCTATTATGACCAATCAATATTCTTTCCCTTCACATTTATGTAATTGGATATAATCCATATGTATTGTCTGAAACGGGTACAATGGAGTCGGGAATTTCCCTCTCTGAGGTCTTAAATTGCCTTGTGGGTTATGTTTAGCACAGATCAAACACGCTCTGCAAAATCGTTGTGAAAAAGCGGCAAAGCCGTATGTTGTATAAATAGCCTCGACTTGTTTCACCATACCTCCCGCCGAGACATGGGTGACCCCGTGACTTGAAATAGCAGCCCATTTGAACAAGCTACGAGGCAAGACAGGTTTGCCCAAAGGTCACACAAAAAGACCATCGGTGTTTTTAGTTGCACCCCGCTTTTCCCAAGAGAGTCGTTCCTGGGAGGGGCTCTGAGACTGCATGTCAAGCAACACATCAGGGGAGATGTGTGACATTGAATCATGAGCCGTGAGAGACGAGAGGACATGAAGCAGGCCTTCCGCAGCGGCCTTAGCGGATTTGTCAGCAAAAGCATTACCGAGAGAAACAGGATCAGAGCCCGCAGTGTGAGCAGCACACTTGCAAACCGCTACCTTTAAAGGCAGCTGGACAGCATCCAAAAGTTGAGTTAGTATAGCGGAATGGGAGACGGGCTTCCCTGTAGAAGTTATCATGCCACGGTTGCTCCACTGCTGAGCAAAAACATGCACTGTAGCAAAAGCATACTGACTATCAGTCCAGATAGTGACGGACTTGTTTGCAAACAATTTGCAGGCCCCAGTCAAAGCAATGAGCTCAGCGGCCTGTGCCGACATATTGGATGGCAGTTTAGCAGCCTCCAAAACCACGTCGGCAGTAACAATGGCATACCCAGTAAGGGTCACACCAGACTCATTCTTCTTAGAAGACCCATCAACAAAAACCACATGACCATCTGGCAGAGGCGTATCTTCCAAATCAGGCCGAGCCTTTGCAATCTGTTGGGCAGCATCGACACAATCATGGAATTCGCCATCGTCAGGAAGGGGAATGAGAGTGGCAGGATTGAGTGTCGTGCATCTTTCAACGGTCAGATGCGGCTGAGACAGCAACGTAGCCATGCAAGAAAGATGACGCGCAGGCGACAGAAAGGTCATATTAGTCTGTAGCAGAAGAGCCGAGACAGCATGAGGAACTTTCAGTGTTAAAGGATGAAATAACACAACACCAGCACTGCTCTCCACAGCCATGGAGGCTGCCACCACGGCCCTCACGCATGGTGGGAGAGCACATGCAACACTGTCCAGTTTAGAGGAATAAAAAGCAATAGGACGCAATTTTGAGCCATGTGATTGGAGCAAAACAGAGGTCATGTAATGACCTTTGCAGTCAACAGTCTGGACAAACACCTTATCATAGTTGGGTAAGGCTAGAGTGGAGCTGGAGACCAAAGCCTGTTTGATCCTGCCCAATTGCTGATTTTATATCAGCGTGGGTCCATGTTCTGTATACTAAAATTGTGGGTCCTCCCTCATCATGAGGATTTGCCACTTCAATCATCGGGTATGCGTCTGCGTCAGCCGAAGGAACCAACTTAGCACGGCCCCGCGTCAACACACCACGAGCACGGCTCCGCGTCAATATACCACGAGCAGAAGCACCATTCTCAGGAGGATGATTTGTGCTTGGTAATTTGGGGTACAGAGACGGGAAAATTGGTTCACTTTGGCGTGCTGCAATCTCCGTCTTTATAGATTGATCATTCTTTTCATCCTCATTCATCGCATCGTCAGCTTTGGCCTCCAAGCGAGCCCGCGCTGACACTGTCTCATCATCCTCCTGCCTGTGCAACAACAAGTTCTTTTTTATCTTTCCTCCGTCTTCCTTATCTCTCAGCCTTTCTCTTATCTGCCCACATTTTCTCTTCTCAGCCTCCAATTCCCATTTTACTATTAGATGATATCCGTCGTTATTCCTCCTTACACCACATTTAGCATCAATTGATTGCTTTAGGTTATTCAACGAATTTGTTTTCAGCTGACCGTCAAATTTGTAATCGGTTATCCATTTGTCAAGATATTTTACATTTTCGGGGTCAACTTCTTCCATCAACGTCCAATCTTTGCATTTCAATTCATGTCGGGGCAGCGGCTTTTGCTTGCTATTTGCTGTCCCCATGATTTATTTGTTTAGTTTACGGATTTGGCAATTTGAATGGCACCCGCAGTGTCCTAAAGCCAATTTAGTTCACAGGACAGTGGATAAATGTTCGATGTGTGGTGGGTCTCCGGAGGAAACGGAGAATCCTTGCTTTCATCCACACAAAGCCACTGTTTACACTCCTGCGTGTTTATACAGAGGACTCAAACCTCAAATCAGAGCTCAAATGAGGTCACTCTCAGTCAAACCATACACACGCACACACACACACAATGCGCATTCCTATCGTCTCACAGGCAAGCAGGGGAGCCCGCCCTCCAGTGGATTTTAACAACTCTTTAACCTTCCTATTGTGTAAGGAAAACTTATCTTTACCTTTTTCCCAAAGTAAATATAAAACCTATCTTTTCACGGAGAAAGAAGCCAAACCAGCTAAACAAGGGATAAGGAAAACCCACCACAGATGGCAGCAGAAAACTAACACAGTAGGAAGGTTAGTGAGGAGGCCCCACCACACCTCAGCGGGATTTAACTGCTCCAACTACCTGTACTTCTTTATTTCTTTAGAAAACAGAGGAGTCTGCCCTCCTGTGGAATTTAACTGACGTTTACGTCAGGGGACTCCAGCATCCCATACAGAATTTAACTGTCTCTAAATATGCACTTGATAGGGTCTAGAATTGTCAAGGTTTCAAGTGACCTCTTGCCACTACACTTCCATTCCTTTCAACAGAATCAACATTCATACTCACAGTCCGCTGGGCCTTTCCCTCGGACGATCTCGTCAACCACTCCGGCGTCCAGCTGACTGATCGAGGCAGCCCCGTGAAAAGGGTTTCCTTTATATGCCTTGGCCAAGGACTTGTCCTGCGTCGAAAAGTCAGCCGGAACCCGAAGTAGGTCTATTGAGATCCCGGACGAGCCCCCAAAAATCTGTCAGGTTCAAAATCAGCAAAAGGATCAGCAGACAAAACCAGTGAGGCAGAATGTTGAGTCTTTTCTCGCGAGGAGTGCATCCAGACTTACAGCAGTCCAAAATACACTAAAGATCTGTCACACCCCTCGCTCTTTTTATTAAGGGATGCCCTACCTACAATGTGAGACTAGCCCCTAACAGGTGGGGGGGGAAAGCATGGCCTAGTCTCATGAGAAACAAAATAAAAAGAGCGCAAGGACAAAATTCTATGTGAAACAAGTAGTTACAGACAGGACGCCATGGGAAAGGAGTGCAAGGACAGAATGCCATGTGCAGACATCAACAGAGTAGATTGAGCTATCAGCAACTTTCTTGGATTCCCAGAGGTGTAGAAGGTCAGGAAGCCCCAGACAGCATCGTATGACTTGTTGTGGACTGGTGGACGTCTGCAAGGCGAAACAGCAAGCATTCTGCGCAATAACTTATTAATAATAATAAGTACTCATTAGGGAACGCATGATAACATATATATACAATTTATCCAACATGCGTCATAGTCTGGAGTAAGATTTGTTGTGGCAATTCTTAGGCGAGATCCGAGGTGTTGGTCCGTTTACCTCGATCTGTGACGGGTAGATGTTGACGTTCATGTGGCTGAACGTCACGTCGCGTACGTCGAGCCAAATTGGCAACTCTTTTAAACGCTCGGCACTGTGTTCACCCTGCTTTACTTGGGCGACATTTTAACGGAAGGATTCCAGGGGAAGGTTTGTGGGTGGCTTTAGCGCAAAACTACATCTGAAAGCTCAGCGCGCAAATTACAAGAATGCTGTCGTCACAGCCCACGCTCTAAATTCGGGACTGATACAAATAGAGCGCGAGTGCGCCATGTCCGTACACGCACTTGTGAGTGTGCACCGAGCTTTCTGACACGGCTTCCGGTAGTAAATGCGCAGGCGAGCGCTTCCCCATCTACTGGGGAAACGCAGTCATTGCAGGCAAAATGAGCAAAAAAAAAAAAAAAGTTTAATAATACAATTTATTCAGGGTTGGCAGGCCGGATTAAACGGTCCCGCGGGCCGTATCCGCGGGCCGTAGTTTGGTAACCCCTGTATTACACGATCGACATACAAGTAAACGACACAATATAAAAACAAGAAGGCACAAACAATAAATAATAAGAATGATGAATAAATAATAAATAAAGAGATAACACAATAAATAAGAGGAGCAAAACGGAGCCAGTGTGCACACAGCAGACAGTAAGCGTAGCGCAAAAGTACAGGACGCTACGCAGAAGGGGGAAGCGAGTTCAGGATCCTAACAGCCTGGAGTATGAAGCTGTTGTTGAGTCTGGTGCTGCGGGAGCGCAGGCTCCTATACCTCTTCTCCATCATGGACTGGACGTCATACGGAGGCAGTATCACTGTGCATGCGCACTATGGATCCGATGCGAGTCCTCTTCTCTTCTTGACTGACAATGAATGTGATAGTTTAATACAATCAGCAAATAACAAAATGCGTATTACAGGTAATATTTTATTTCACAAGACTTTGTCTTGTTCCTTTCGTCCCTGCTGTTCACTTCAAACACGCTCCATACGAACGCAATGCTCTTGTCAAAGTCAAAGTCAAAGTCAGCTTTATTGTCAATCTCTCCACATGTCACAACACACAAAGAGACCGAAACTACGTTGCTCTCTATCCCACGGTGACGAGACACATAACACGATAGACATACATGTACGCGACACAATATAAAACAAGAAGGCAAAAATTCTAACAATCAATAGTAAGAGTGATGAATAAATAATAAATAAACAGATAACACAATAAATAACGGAGCCAGCAAGCATAGCGCAAAAGTAAAAAACATCATAAACAAAAAGGCACAAACAATAAATAAGAGTAATAACAAATAATAAATAATAAGAGCCAGCGTGCATTCAGACAGTTCAGACAGTAAAAGTACAGGACGCTACGCAGAACGGGGGAGCGAGTTCAGGATCCTAACAGCCTGGAGTATGAAGCTGTTTGAGAGTCTGGAGGTGCGGGAGCGCAGGCTTCTGTACCTCTTCCCAGAGGGCAGAAGCTCGAACAAAGAGTGAGCGGGGTGTATCAGACGCTTGCTCGATCACCTGCTCGTTTGCTGTCGCAATGTACCCTACACAAATCCGAAACATTTGTTGCGGCTCCGAGTCACAACGAGGGGCAAGTTTTGGTTTCCAAGGGTGTTTTTATTCCTCTTCAACTTCTCTCCCATACAGAGCCGCCTTTTTCACATGTCCGCACTTTTCATTTGAACCTAACTGATCGCGGTGGTGCCTTTACGGGCGAAATCAACGCCAACAAAAAGAATACATCCATTCTAGTTAAGACCATAACAAAGATTATAAAAATGGGACCCATTGCCTCCCTGCTTGGCACTCACGATTAAGGGTTGGAATTGGGGGGTCAGATCACCAAATGATTCCCGAGCGCGGCGCCGCTGCTGCTCACTGCTCCCCTCTCCCCCAGGGGATGGATCAAAATCACACGGGGATGGGTCAAATGCAGAAGACAAATTTCACCACACCCAGATGCGTGTGTGACGATCATTGGGACTTTTAAAAAAAAAAAAAATGTGGGGTGCGTATTATTCATGGGTACAGGCTTTTTTCCAGCATTGACATGCCATTTTTAGGGTGCGTATTATACATGGGGGCGCATTATACATGGAAAAAAACGGTAATTGCTTAAGCGTACGTGTTCCGTCTGTGAACCATGGAGTAGGCTTTCTATGGTGAGTTTTCAGACGTAGTGGCGGTACAGAGTCGATGACATTGTCGCATTGAATTCATTTGTAAGATTATCAATAGAGCCGATTTATGCGGGAAATATGGCAGTTGCCAGCGGCAGTAACTCAGATAGCGCAGTCACAGTTACGGAGTTAATAATATGGCTCTAGGTCTGTTCCTGGCGAGGTTGGACTCCATCTTCCTCATGTAGTCTGCTTTGGCTTTTTTAATCCCTTTCTTCAGGTCAGCCTGAGTTGAGCTGTAAAGGGCTCTGTTGCCTGACCTGAAGGCAGAGTCGCGGGCCCTGAGGAGTGTGGACCTGGCTGGACCAGGGTTTCAGGTTGGAAAAGATCCAGATGGTTTTGTCCACGGATACAGGCCCAATACAGAAGTTGATGTAGTCCAGAACCGTCCCTGTGAACATTACCAGGTCTTGGTGGTGAAATAGGTCCCAGTTCGTGTCTTGGAGGCATTCCTGGACTTGGCTGAGTGCATTTCCAGGCCAAGTTGTTACAGTCCTTGTGGTGGGCCTGGATCTGCATCTGAGGGGGGTGTATGCAGGGATGAGTAGCAGGGACAGATGGTCTGACTGTCCGAGGTGTGAGAGGGGCATGGCTCTGTACCCGTGCTTGATGTTGGAGTACACGTGGTCCAAAGTCCTTTCCCCTCTTGTTGGGTACTTAACGTGCTGGTGAAACTGTGGGAGTACAGTCTTCAGATTGGTCTTATTAAAGTCTCCCGCTATTACGTGAACACCATCGGGGTGGGCCTGCTGCTGTTCATTGATGGTGTTCAATAAGAGAGAGGGTGTCGCGCTAGCGTTAGCATTTGGCAGGATGTAAACAGTGGTGACGATCACCACTGTTATCTCACTCAGTAGAAAATAAGGCCGGCATCTAACAGACATCTACTCAATGTCGGTGGACCAGTGCTTCACTATGATGTTGCTGTTGTTGCAACAGTCCTTATGTACGTAGATACAGAGCCCCCCACCTCTACTTTTGCTCGAGTCCTCAGTCCGATCCCAGCGGTGGAGAGAACGGCCTGCTAGCTGCACGCTAACATCGGGGATCTTCGGCTTCAGCCAGGTCTCCGTGATGATGAGGGCGCAGCAGTCACGAAAGTAGCAATTTCCCGCAAGCTGTTGTTTTAGATCTCCCGTCTTGTTGGTGAGGGATCTGGCGTTTGTGAGATACAGGCTCTGGATGGGTGGCTTGTGCGGTCGGTTCTTTAGTCTTAGCAGGAGGTTGGACCTACGGCCTTGCTTCTGCTTCCTCTCCCTCCTCCACCTGCGCCGCTTTCCAGACCCGACAACAATCCACGGGGAGTCTGGCGGTCTTGCTAGTTCGTCCGGGATGTTGTGGCTGTATTGAAATTCCCTCGAAACGGCAGTCTTATGTCGGTAGCCGATGTCTACAAGGTCTTGTCGGCTGTAGTCAAAGTCAAAAAGTCAAAGTCAGCTTTATTGTCAATCCCTTCATATGTCAAGACACACAAAGAAACCGAAATTCCGTTTCCTCCATCCCACGGTGACGAGACACAGTACACGATAAACATACAAGTAGACGACACAAAATAAAAACAAGAAGGCACAAACAATAAATAATAAATAAATAAAATGAGTGATGAATAGATAGTAAACAAATAACCCAATAAATAAGAGGAGCAAAACTGAGCCAGTGTGCGTACAGCAGACAGTAAGCATAGTGTAGTGGTGTACCGCCGAAGCGAAAATGCAAAAAGTCCACAATTAAACACACAGAAAACGTAAAAACAAACACTGAAGGGGAGAGCCGTGAGCCGCAGCCTCTGTGCACGCCACCATTTTGAATCTTAGTGCCATCTACAATAACAATCTGGGAAATCATAACAAAATCAAGTAAACCACCAGTTGACCCATAAGGCAAAACCATCAAATTTACAGACGGTGTGTTGGATAAAGTGCCTTGAAAGACTGCTGTATTCCTTTATCATGTCTAATAGAAGAGGTGATATTTTTGTGACACACCGCAAGTTTCAAAGCATTTTCTTGTGAACTGTATGCTAGCATCAGTTGGTGCTTTGAGGAAAATGACAAATACATTTCTGAAGTTTTTTGTGTGTCTAACAACTTGTTAGAAAAGCTATGTTTTGCCTCTAATCGTATAGTCCAGAGGCTAACTAAAGGACCAAACCTTATCAAATCAGGATAATGCTCCAAAAATGGTGCTTTGGAATAAATTTTTGATCTGGAAAAACTTCCAACAGCCTGTGACGGTGTTCTGATATTAGCATGTCAAGGTAGGAAATACTTTCCTCAGTATGAACAAGCTCAGTTATATCATTTAAAATCATGAGAATGTGCCATGCTGTTTCACTCAGTGGGATAGTTAATAATGATGAATGATTTTATATTTTAACAATGTTCAGTTTTCACTGGTGTTCCCACCGATGCTTTTACGAGAAGCAAAATTTGCTGGGATAGTTTTATCAGTAAATTTGTACGGAAATTGAGTGATGGACTTGTTAAGCTCTGTCAAGTACTTCTTGCGAATGAACACATTAAGACTTAGTGCCAGTTCCAAAGTAAATGAAAACAAAATGGAAATGACTTAATTTCACAGTGAAGGGACAAAGTTTCTTCACACCACAACAGTGTACCAGAGCAGGATTTCTCTTTCCAGACTGAACATCAAAATCCTAGTTCTCTTTTGTTCTTGATGGAAAATCTCCTGAATGTACATGTTTTTGCTGCCTCAGAAGATTGTGTTGGTGGAAGATTGTTTTAGTCGGGGCGTTAAACTCAGACCATGTTATGGCACGTATGGCCTTTTTCTGAAGTATCTCCAGCTTTTTTAAATGGGTGGGAAATGTGTTACACCATATAATATTGCAATATTTTAAATGAGGTTCAAATAAGGATTTGTACTGAATAAGAAGTGCAGTGAGTGGGAGATGTCTCAATTTGAAGAACAAAGCACCATATTTAGACAGTTTGAGTGTGAGATCATCAATATGTTTTTTAAAGTTCAAGAACTCGTCAATGTGGATACCAAGGAATTTAGTAGAGCTGACTCTGTTTTGTCCGTTGATTTTTATGCAAATTTGGTCAATGTCCTTTTTTTTTATGGGAGCAGAATACGATGTGGTTTGTTTTATTGACATTTAGGGAGAGTTTGTTGCATTTAAACCATGTGTTTATTTTCGCTAACTCACTATTTATAATTTGTTCAAGTGTATTTGGATTTTTGTGGGAAAGAAACAAGTATGTATCGTCAGCAAATAATACTTTATGTAGTATGGGTGAAGTATTAACAATGTCATTTATGTACAAGATGAAGAGGAGCGGCCCTAAGATGGACCCTTGGGGAACTCCATAATTGATGGGTTTGTATGAAGATTTATGGTTCTTAATAGAAACATATTGATGTCTTCCAAACAGATAGCTGCGGAACCAGTCTAACGCCAGGCCTCTAATACCATAATGTTGTAATTTATTTACAAAAATGTCAATCATGATGGTATCAAACGCTTTAGACAAGTCCAGAAGAATCCCAATACCATATTCACCTTTATCAATTGCCTCGTACATTTTATCAGTCAAGTCAAGTACTGCCATATATGTAGTGTTTTCCTTTCTGAATTCATACTGGGATGGGGCAATGATGTTTAGTTTGTTTAGATAGATGTTAAGTTTATTGTAAACTACTCTTTCTAAAACCTCGGAAAGAGTAGGCAAGATTGATATTGGTCTGTAGTTGCTAAGATAGTTTTTGTCTCCTGATTTAAAGACCGGTGTGATACGTGCTATTTTTACTATTTGTGGCACTACTCCAGAGAGTAGAGAGAGATTGATGCAATGTGAAAGAGATGCAGTTATTATATTGGAGATGCTTTTCAGAATTTTACTTGAGATACCATCTGTTCTAGCTGAGTTTGAATTCTTCATATTCATGATTATTTTATACACTTCATCGCAGTTAGTTGGATTCAGGAAGAAAGAGCCCAGGTGATACCTGATAGGTAGTCTTTAAACGAGGCATCCTGAGGCTGACTGATTTTACTGGATATGTTGCTACCAGTAGAGACAAAGTAGTTATTGAATTCGTCGGCAAGACTATTATTTCAGATGATGTTGCTTGTATTATCATCATGGTCAGGGAATACAGGAGTTTTTTGGTTTCTGTTCAAGACCTTATTCAGTACTCTCCAAGATTTCAAGTCGGCAAAATGATTTCTCTTCCGCTTTCTGATAATATGTGTAAGTTTATTTCTATAATTAATATATGCGATTTTATTGTTATGGTTAGGTTCATTTATGTATATTTTATATAATTTATTTTTATGCTTAATAGACTTTAATATGCCCTTAGTGATCCATGGATTTTGAGTAGTTGTATTACATATGATTACTTTCTCAGGAATGGTCCTTTGAATAGTGTCGGATATTTCTTTAGTTAGAGTTTCAAATGCAGCATCAACATCACTACAATCATATATTCCAGGGAGGTCAATGAATAATACAAAAGGGAAATGATCAGAAATCTCAGAGAGTACAGTTCCAGAAGTAAGTGTGGCGTTTTGAAAATTTGTGATGAAATTATCAATAATTGACTTAGTTGAGTGAGTGACTCGGGTATAAGCATTTATTGTGGGAAAGAAGGATGAAGAGTGCAATGTGTTTATAAAGTCATTCTTGGCTGTATCATCCTTGGAAAGATCAACATTGAAGTTGCCAAGGAGGACACAGCTTTTGTTGTTATCATTTATAGAAAATAATGCTTCCTCCAGTTTGGTCCTAAAGATTTCAAGATCAGCGTCTGGGGGACAATAGATTATCCCAATAATGAGGGTTTTCCTGCTTTTTCCGCTTATTTCAACAAAAAGGGAGTCACTGTGGTTGTCTGCTATGACAATGTCATCACAAATCCTCACGTTGTATGTGGAGGAAATATATAGGCACACGCCACCGCCAGGTCTGCCACATCTGTTCTTAGTCAACAACTTATAGCCATTAAGATTTAAGATGTCAGTGTATGACCTGTCATTCAGCCAAGTTTCACTGCAGCCAATTACGTCAAAGCTGCAGCCTGTGTTTGTAAGTAGAGTAACTAGATCATCATGATGTTTATTCAAGCTCCATATGTTTAAATGCAAAAAAGAGCAGTTATTTATATTTGTTAACTGTTTTAATTGCCCGGGAATATACTGATTACAATTCATATTTCTATGATAGTCAATGCAATTTATCCCCTCGTCTCCTTCACTGTCCATTTCATTAAGTGCCATGCACAGGGTAACGAGTGAGATTTACTGAGATCCAGCAACAAAGACACACACTTAAGACCATGGACATATACATAGACTCACCCATACCAAAGCTGGCTTGACAGACATACACCCACACACTCAAACACACAAGAACACTCTGTAGACATTACCCGCTGTATTGTCACAGAGCAGACGAACAGACAATTGCCTCGTCCTACCCAGTCAGTAGTATTCAGGCCAGTTCCCAAGCCAAAATGAGAAAATAAATGTAAGAGAGAGGAAAAGAGAAAAAGAGGGGGGCGAGTGGTGAGATGGGGGGAGGAAGAGAGAAATAAGCCGTTCACCGTCTCCAGGTTCAGTGGTTGTCATGACGACAGGGACGCTGTTTTGTATGACGTCATCATCACGCGCCTGTGTTTACAGTTGTGGGGAGGCGGCATGTTGCAAGTTGGCAGACAGTTCTTCTTGGGGTTGAGAATTAATGTCTCCATCTCCTCCACTCAGCCAATAAGTTGTTCGGGGGTTGGCATTAGGGATAATGCTAATTAAGCCTTATAGCTGTAAAGTAAACCGATTATTATTATAATAGTTATTTAGGGTTAGGGGTGCGAGAACTGGTTGGTGAATTGAATGGGGTGCGATCAAGGAAAAAGGTTAAGAACCACTGGATTATAGCACATGCAAAGAGGACTAGTCTTGGCTCGTGAGTGAACGATACGTTCAAAAGAACGAATCCTTTCAGTAAACGAGAGTGAACAGATCACTTCCTAAAGTGATTCGTTCTTTTTTTAGTTCATATGACTTCAACCAGTAGGTGTCGGTAATGCCCATTGAAGCTGATGCCACCTCGCCGTAAAACAAAACGAAGAAGAAAATGACGTAACTTACTGTTCACACGGGTCGTGAATTGCATTTCCCGTTCACCAACGAACGAATCAGTGAGTGAGTCATTCGCATTTTCAGTTCATCGTGAGAACGGATCAGTGAAGGAACGAATCGTGACTTTCTCGTTCGCGAACGAGTCAATGGGTGAACTGCCTTCCCGTGTGTTGAGCTCGAAGGGTTTTCTTCTTCTTCGGCCATGTTCTCTTAATAATGCACACACTTGGTTGGTTGATTACTTTTCCCGTTTATTTTATTATCCGCAACACAGGAGGTCAAACATATACGCACATCGCGTTTTGCATGCGGTTCACGCTACATAACAACCCAGGAACAGGAAGTGAAGTCTTCCATGATCACCAAAACAAAATCACCTCCAAAATAAAACGACAATTAAGAAGAACATCTTTCCACAACAAAAGATAAACCAACACATTCACTCAGGAGAACATAAATCCAACCCCCCCCCCCCCTTGTTCTCATGCTGTTAACCCATAGCATCTTGTGCATTTCCAAAGAACCATTTTTGAAACTTTTTGAGTCTCACTTTTGTAACTGGTTTTGTTAGTATGTCTGCAGCCATTTCTTCTGATGGACAGTATGCAGTGTGGATTTTTCCTTCATTCAACGCTTCCCGAATGAAGTGATATTTCACATCAATGTGTTTCGACCTCTGTCGGTTCACTGGATTTTTACTTAAAGCAATGGCCCCTTGGTTGTCCCCAAACAGTTTGACACACGTGTACCTTTTTCTGTCCATCCCGTTTAACAGTTGGATTAAGTACATGCATTCTTGAGTAGTGGTTGCAAGACCAATGTATTCGGCTTCACATGTCGAGAGTGCCACTGTAGGCTGTTTCTTTGACTTCCAGGATATTACTGGTCCCTCTTTAGTAAGTGCAAAACAGTACCCTGTTGTACTGCGTCTATCTTTTACAGAGGATGCCCAGTCAGAGTCACTGTAAGCAATTAGATCTAGATCCTCACTGTTTTTCTTAAAGATCAGTTCAAAATCATTTGTGCCTTTTAGGTATCTCAGGACTTGTTTTGCTGTTACCAAGTCCTCTCTCGTGGGTTGAGCTAGTGTTTGAGATAGTCTGCTAACAACCCAGCTTATATCTGGTCTCGTACACGTCATGGCATATATCAGACTGCCCATTATTTCTCTATACTCCCTTGGGTTAACTGTCCCATTTGTATCACTTCCTCTACATATAGTGTCCGTTTTTAATTCACACGGTGTGGATCTGGGTTTACATTCTGACATCCCAAAACGTTCCAACATTCTTTGAATGTACCCCTTCTGACTCATCCTGATTTCAGCCCCTTTTTGTATAAACTGGATACCAAGAAAACTGGATATTTTCCCCAGATCTTTCATGTTAAACTTTGACCTCATTGTTTCTTTGAATATGTTCAACATGTTAATATTGCTAGCCGCAATGATCAAGTCATCTACCCAGATGATAACCAGCAGAGTTTCATGGTCAATGTCTTTCCTGTATACACAGTGATCAGAAAGGTTTCTTTCAAAGTCATTTTGTTCAAGGTAGTCATTCAAGAGTTTGTACCAATTTCTCCCTGATTGTTTTAACCCGTAAAGGGATTTCTTTAATTTGTACACCAAATTTTCTCCTGACTGTTTGCTCAAAACCTTCTGGTTGGTCCATGTATATTTCTTCCTCAATGGGAGCATGCAAATATGCAGTTTTAACATCCATTTGGTGGATAATAAGATCATTCTTGTCACGGTGCGGAGTGGAGAAATGGAGCAGGGCGACCAAGTGCAGCTTGGACCAGGGTTTATTGCAGCAAACTCAAAAAGACTCGGCAAACTGACGTGACTGAACAACAAACTAACAAGACTAACAGACCAAAGCGTGAAACAAAAGACAGGAACCAAACAATCCGTGACCGTGAGACATGCATTGTCCATATCTTACGCGCACAATGCTCCGACCGCGAGTGATACTCAAACAGAACTTAAATACAACACAGGTAACGAGAGGCAGGTGCGTGTGATTACACTAAACAAGGGCACACAGGAAGGGAGGGGCGAGCACACAGACACAGAAACGATGACACATAACCAAAACTGGGGACGAGGCATGACAGAACCCCCCCCCCCCCACAAGGGACGGCTCCCGACGTCCCAAAAATCCAATCCCCCACGGCGGCACGCGGGGGGGCAGAGAGCCGCACTCGGGCGGCGACTAGGGGCAGAGAGCCGCACAGGGGCGGCGACTAGGGGCAGAGAGCCGCACTGGGGCGGGGACTAGGGGCAGAGAGCCGCACTCGGGCGGCAACTAGGGGCAGAGAGCTGCACAGGGGCGGCGACTAGGGGCAGAGAGCCGCACAGTGGCGGCGACTAGGGGCAGAGAGCCGCACAGGGGCGGCGACTAGGGGCAGAGAGCCGCACTGGGGCGGGGACTAGGGGCAGAGAGCCGCACTCGGGCGGCAACTAGGGGCAGAGAGCTGCACAGGGGCGGCGACTAGGGGCAGAGAGCCGCACAGTGGCGGCGACTAGGGGCAGAGAGCCGCACTCGGGCGGCGACTAGGGGCAGAGAGCCGCACTCGGGCGGCGACTAGGGGCAGAGAGCCGCACTCGGGCGGCGACTAGGGGCAGAGACCCGCACTCGGGCGGCGACTAGGGGCAGAGACCCGCACTTGGGCGGCGACTAGGGGCAGAGAGCCGCACTCGGCGGCGACTAGGGGCAGAGAGCCGCACTCGGCGGACGCCCGGGGAAACAGATCCGCAATTGGCGGACACCCGGGGAAACAAAACCGCAATCGGCGGACACCCGGGGAAACAGAGCCGCAATCGGCGGACACCCGGGGAAACAAAACCGCAATCGGCGGACACCCGGGGAAACAAAACCGCAATCGGCGGACACTCGGGGAAACAGATCCGCAATCGGCGGCAACTCGGGGAAACAGATCCGCAATCGGCGGCATTCGGGGAGTCCATGCCGCAATCGGCGGTATTCGGGGAGGCGGAGTTGTGCGCAGCGGCATGAGTCAAGCATGTTGCCTTACTAGATGTCGGGTGATGATCGCAGGTTCGGGCGCTGCTGGCACAAGGACCAACGGCGGCCGTGGGTCCAGCGTCGCTGGAGCGAAGGCCGACGGCGGCCACGAGTCTGGCGTTGCCGATGGGCGAAGTCCGATGGGAACAGCGGAGCCGGTCGCACCGGGAGGAACTCTGATGGCGGCCGCGAAGCCCATGGCGCTGGAACCTGCTCAGACGACGGGCGTGGATCGGGCGTCGTGGACGGGAGCTGATGGTGGAGCTGGTCCAAGCGCTGGTCGCTGTGATGGTCGGAGCATTCTGTCACGGCTTCGGAGTGGAGAAATGGAGCAGGGCGACCAAGTGCAGCTTGGACCAGGGTTTATTGCAACAAACTCAAAAAGACTCGGCAAACTGACGTGACTGAACAACAAACTAACAAGACTAACAGACCAAAGCGTGAAACAAAAGACAGGAACCAAACAAACCGTGACCGTGAGACATGCATTGTCCACATCTTACGCGCACAATGCTCCGACCGCGAGTGACACTCAAACAGAACTTAAATACAACACAGGTAACGAGAGGCAAGTGCGTGTGATTACACTAAACAAGGGCACACAGGAAGGGAGGGGCGAGCACACAGACACAGAAACGATGACACATAACCAAAACTGGGGACGAGGCATGACAATTCTGGACTGATATTTGCATTAGGGTTCGTACAGATGTCATGTTTGCTGTTGGTGCAAATGTCTCTTGGTAGTCTATTCCTTGTGTTTGGTTGTAACCTTTTGCTACAAATCTGGCTTTAAATATTTGTCCCTGTTCATTTTCTTTGAGGGCGTAGACCCATTTTCCTCCAATGGTATTTCTACCAGTAGGTAAAGTAGTCAGTTCAAATGTGTCATTCTCTTTCAGAGATTTGATTTCTTCTGTCATTGCCTGTTTCCACCTTGTAGCCTCTGGTGACATCAGTGCCTCTTTATAGGTTTGGGGAATTCCACATGTTGCTCTGTAACAATAATCAACACTTACAGAATTTACATTAGCTAGCACTTTGCAGTTAGATATGTAATCCTCTAAATATTTAGGAGGTTTTCTTTCTCTGTTAGGGTAGCGTTCAGTTTGGTTTTGATCATCACCCTCATTTCTTTCTGTGTCAAGGTTTGGTTCATTTGTGTTGATTTCTTCCTCTCTAGGAGTTCTATTCTCTGATGCATTTTCATTTTGTTGTTCTGTACTTTCCTTTGAAGGCACTACATGCTCATAAGTCTGAATTTCTGTGTCACATTCATCAGTCTGTGTTTGTTGTTCAACCGTGTTCTTTTTGATAAATCTCACGAGTCTGTGTTTTGACACTTTTCCGGTGTGGGGGTAATAAACCAGGTATGCTGGGCTATTTTTACTATACCCCACAAATACTCCTTTTCCACATCTGGGATCAAGTTTCTTGTGATCATGTATGTATGCATAACAGTCTGACCCAAATATCCATAGTTTTGAGAGATCTGGTCTTTTCCCTGTTAACATCTGATATGGTGTACTTTTAGTCCTGTTACTGTAGCATCTGTTGCGAGTGTGTGCTGCATTTTGAATGGCATAAGGCCATAATTCTTTTGGCAGACCCTTTTCTAGGAAAAGACACCTCCCCATTTCAAAGAGAGTTCTCCATTGTCTCTCAGCTGTGCCATTCTGATGAGGAGAATATGGTGCAGATGTCTCATGCTTTATACCTTTTTCCCTTAAAAGAGACTGGAAGGAACTGCTTGTGAATTCAGTGCCATTGTCCGATCTAATGCACTTAACATTGCAATATGGTGCACAGTCAGCTAGAAACTTTGCTGTGGCCTCTGTGGTGTCACTTTTCTGTTTTAGAAAGTAAACTGACACTGCCCCTGAATAATCATCTGTGAATATTATAGCATATTTGTGACCACTTTGGCCAATTGGTTCAATGGGGCCGGCTAGATCAGTGTGCATCAACTGTAATGGCTCACTCGCTTTTGGGTCGCTTTGTCTGTTTCTGTCGTTAGTGAATTTCCCTTCTGTGCACACATTACAATCTAACATGTCACTGCCTGTGATTTTCATGCCCTTTACAACATCAGGTAGCTTTAACACATCTCTAACATTACAATGTCCTAAAATTTCGTGCCATGTTTTCACATCACAAGTCAGATTAACAGTGTCACAGGACATAATGTCATTGAATGATGTTTCATTATTTACCGTTTTCAAATAGTAGAGTCTGTTGTATTCTTCGATGTAGAAGACTGTCCCATCTTTGTTCACCAGTTCACTCTGTCCCTTCTTGAAGATCACCTGTGCTCCATAGGTTGTAGCTGCCTTCACTGAAAATATGCTCTGAGGGTAGGATGGGATGAACAGGCATCTCTCAATGTGATGGTGGTACAGTGTCCTTGTACGTCCTGTAGAGAGACGTTGGCATCTCCCCTCTTGAGTGCGACGTTATTTGTCCTGGATCCATCAGCAAGCTCCATGTAGTGTTTCTCAGGATCAAAAGTCTCATCAAACTTTATGAACTTGTTCTCCGTAATGATTAAGATTAAAGATTAAAGTCCCAATGATCGTCACACACACACCTGGGTGTGGTGAAATTTGTCCTCTGCATTTAACCCATCCCCGTGTGATTTTAATCCATCCCCTGGGGGAGAGGGGAGCAGTGAGCAGCAGCGGTGCCGCGCTCGGGAATCAGTTGGTGATCTAACCCCCCAATTCCAACCCTTAATGCTGAGTGCCAAGCAAGGAGGCAATGGGTCCCATCTTTATAGTCTTTGGTATGACCCGGCCGGGGTTTGAACCCACAACCTTCCAGTCTTAGGGCGGACACTCTACCACTAGGCCACTGAACTGTGTGAATGTTAAATCTTCACTGCTTTGAGTTGTGTGAATAGCAAATGGCCTGTAAGCTTCAGGAAGCCCCTTTAAAATCATAGCGATGTGTGAAGTAGCACCACAGTCCACCATTAGTCCTTCTCTTATTATGTCAGTAGGCATAAGTCTTTGACTAACTTTAAATACAAAAGTCTGCTCTTCTTTCTTGTCCTCTTGTTTTTCTACAGTTAGTTTTGCATCATCTGTGTACTTGGTTTTTCTTCTACATGTCTCATCACTGTGTGTCGAGCTTCTATGGTAGCTACACCATTTAGGTGTTCCTTTTGGCGACAATCTTTTACAAAATGTCCTCGGTTTCCACATCCATGACAGACGATTGAGGTTAAATTAACCTTCATCACATTATCTGTTTTTACTTTGTTGTCGAATTTCTCGGTTTCCTCATAACTTCGCAGGTTGCTTTTGAACTGTGTGAATGTTAAATCTTCACTGCTTTGAGTTGTGTGAATAGCAAATGGCCTGTAAGCTTCAGGAAGCCCCTTTAAAATCATAGCGATAATAAGTCCATCACTGATGACTTCTTTTGCATTTCTTAGGGAGGTCACTGCTTTTTCAGCTCGGATAATATAATCTTTCACTGTCTCATCAGGTTTCTTCTGTAAAGACGTCAGCTCTGTGTACAGTGCTATTATTCTAGGTTTGCCTTTACTATCGTAGTGGTCACGGAGTATTTTTAAAGCTTTTCTTCCGTCGTCAGTCGCATCTCTCATTACCAGTGAAAGGCTTTTATCATCAAGGAACTGAATCAGTTCAGCGTAGCATTCAGCATTCTTCTCTGCATCTGGATTAGTGTCTGATAATATAGTGTCCTTTAGGCCAATGATCCGCATGTGGCCTAGAAACTTTGTCTCCCAGAGTTCGTAACCGTTTTCGTCTCCGTTGAACACTAACCTCTGCCATCTTCCTCCTGTTGTGTCACGCCTGGGCCCATAACCTGTTGAGCTCGAAGGGTTTTCTTCTTCTTCGGCCATGTTCTCTTAATAATGCACACACTTGGTTGGTTGATTACTTTTCCCGTTTATTTTATTATCCGCAACACAGGAGGGCAAACATATACGCGCATCGCGTTTTGCATGCGGTTCACGCTACATAACAACCCAGGAACAGGAAGTGAAGTCTTCCATGATCACCAAAACAAAATCACCTCCAAAATAAAACGACAATTAAGGAGAACATCTTTCCACAACAAAAGATAAACCAACACATTCACTCAGGAGAACATAAATCCAACACCGTGCATCAACGGATCAGTCAGTGAACATGTTGCGTCTCCTGGCGTGAACTATGTAAGCCAATGAGGTAAATTTTGGATTCTATGCTCACTGTATGTCACCTTAAATGGCGACCTTGCAGCAGTGAGAAGACCCTAAGCTATTTTTGCGGTACAGAGAAGATCTAGTTTCAGCAATGTGTAGGTGCTTAGAATATGGAAGGGCCATTCGTCCGTGACCAGGAATACCTTTGTCCATGCACTTTTAAGGGCATCGGAAGTAACCAATAGAGTGAGACTCGGACCGCAGCTGTTGTCTTTTGAGGTACAAATGATGGGGGAGAACAGATAGAGGGGGGTCAAGAACGCGAAGAGGAGAGCGCGAAGAGCAAGGGGCGCGCAAGGCGCAGGGGCGCAAGGGGCAAGAGCAAGAAGCGCGAGGGCCTTTTTGGGGCGAACATCTGTGCTGTCAAGAGCTGAAACATCTTTGCTCTTGGGGCCACCCTAACTTTTGGAGAGACATCACTTTGACATCGGTTGAATAAATCTTTTCCCAATCAGCCGTGTGTCACCGAAGTGCTTCCTTACCCGGACCAGCCATCGTCCACTGAGTGTTTTTTTGGAGACCAGCGAAACAACAAAGACCATTCACCACACCAGAATGTAGATTTACGATTTACTTATAGTAGGTTTTAAATAATGTGTATGCATATATATGCCTAAATATTGTTATCCAATATATCGACTGCAGTTTCACGTTAGATTGCTGGTTTGAGATGTACTATTATTACTATTATTATTATTATTATTATTATTATTATTATTATTATTATTATTATTATTATTATTATTATTATTATTATTATTATTATTATTATAAACATTTATGTTATAATTTGTCAGGTGTTTTATTCCTTGTTTTCATATTCGCCAATCAAAACATAAAATCGGACATTTGGTTAACTGCTTTATATGACAATATGTATATGTGATTTACGTTGTTATATGAGTTGGTGCCCCCCAAAATAACAAATGTCGGCATAACACAAACAAATTCGATATAATGTCATACTTATCTTATTTCATATTTATATAGTAATGTCACTATTTATTCAGCCGAAATATCATTTCATTGTGGAGAGCCGTATGGAACGAAATTTCGTTTTGTGTGCATAAAGTGTTTACAAAATGACAATAAAGTCTGTCTAAGTCTAAGTCTATATTAACATCATCAACTACAAGCCAATAACTACAAAATTAAAACATCAACGTCGGCATAACGTGTGTCGGCTGGCAATGGCATAGCCGCAATGCTGTCTGTCACTTTTATTATTATTATTATTGTTATTATTATTATTATTATTATTATTATTATTATTATTATTATTATTATTATTATTATTTTAACAAACATTTATGTTAAAACTTGTGTGGTGTTTTATTCCTTGTTTTTATATTCGCCAATCAAAACATAAAAATAAGACATTTGGTTAACTGCTATATATGACAATATGGATATGTGTTTTACGTTGTTATATGAGTTGGTGTCCCCAAAATTAACAAATGTCGGCATAACGGGTTTTTTCAACCTTTAATTCAAACACATTCGGTATATTAACACCATCAACTACAAGCCAACAAATACAAAATTGAAACATCAATGTCGGCATAACGTGTGTCGGCTGGCAATGGCATAGCGGCAATGCTGTCTGTCACTCATTCGTTAATCTTCGCGAACGACCAATCAGCACCGATTCGTTGAACAATTCGTTTGAACAAATCTTTTGAATGAACTGATTCTAAAGATTCAGTTCACCTAAAATAACTGGAATGCCCAAAACCCAAAAGTAGTTTATTAAAAAAATATATATACCAAAGTGTTTTCAACTCGAAAACAACTTTCAAACAGGTATTTTTACTTTGAATACATTGTTTTATTTTTCAAGTTTTAAGATCAGCATGTTAATTTTCAGGTTAAAGTTTGTTTTTTCCAAGTATGAGGTTGGTTTTTTCAAGTATAAAACTTTTGACCCCAATCTACCTCCATACATCTGTCGTTCCGTTCTCCCTCCCAGCATTGACCCCTTCCAGTTTGCATACCGAGCCAAGCGGTCCTCTGAGGATGCCATCTGCTCTGCCCTCCACTCGGCCCTCACCCACCTGGAGAGAAGGGACTCGTATGTGAGATTGCTGTTTGTGGACTTATGTTCTGCCTTCAACACCATTGTGCCACAACGTCTCATCAGCAAACTTGACAAGTTGGGCCTCAGTACCTATCTCTGCAACTGGCTACTGGACTTCCTCTGTCAGAGACCACAGGTGGTACGTGTTGGCGACAAGATCTCCGCCAGCATCACGCTGAGCACAGGGGCCCCCCAAGGCTGCGTGCTCAGTCCGCTACTCTTCACCCTCCTGACGCATGACTGCATTGCAACCCACAGCGACAACCGCATAGTGAAGTTTGCTGACGACACGACTCTGCTGGGTCTCATCACCAAGGGAGACGAGACTCAGTACAGGCTGGAGGTTGACCTTCTGACCACGTGGTGCAGGGACAACAACCTCCTGCTGAACGTCGACAAGACCAAGGAGGTTGTTGTTGACTTCCGGAAGGGTCACACCCAACACCTGCCGCTGACCATCGACGGTGCTGTGGTGGAGAGAGTGAGCAGCGCCAGGTTCCTGGTGTAATGATATGTGATTGCAGACGATCACCCACAGAGGGCTGTATAGCCTCAAGGGAACTCTGTATGACGGAATGTATGTACAGGGAGTAGAAGAAGAATGTTAGCGGGAGACTACGGGAGTGATTAAAATAAACAACTAGCTGAAGCTAGTATAAAGTTCAACTGAAGCCTTATTTAAGGAGCATAAGAACTTTACATGGTACCAGGACGGGGTTAAAAGAAGCAACACAATGGATGCAGTAAAACCGCCAGGTCAGTTAAAACTAACTGGAAACGTAGATGCAAGTTGGAGGACATTCAAGCAGCAGTTCCTGCTGTACATCGCCGCGGTCGGAGTGGATCGAAGAGCGGAGGGAAGAAAAATAGCAATGCTGCTCACCATCGCCGGCCCAGAGGCAATTGAAGTCTTCAACACCTTTGTGTTTGCTCAACCCGAAGACGGAGAGAACTTTGAAGAGGTCTTAAAGAAATTTGACGAGCATTGCATGTCAAAGAAGAATGAAACGTACGAGAGATACGTATTCCGCTCACGTGTTCAGCGCATGGGTGAGTCATTTGATAATTTTCTCACCGACCTGAAGATCAAAGCTCAGTCCTGTAATTTTGGAGAACTCAGAGACTCTATGATAAGAGATCAAATAGTTTTTGGAACAAATGAAAAGAAGCTCCGGGAGAAAATGTTGAGGGAGACAGACCTCACATTTAGCGGTGCCATAAAAATATGTCAAGCCAGTGAGCTTGCACGACAACAAGTACTGACTTTCAGGGAGCCTGCTCACGGAGCTGTGCACCAAGATAACGAGGATGTGAACGCTGTGTTTGTGAAAGGAAAGCCACAGAGCAAATTTAAGAACAGTGACACCAGGAATAAAAACAAGGACAAGGAGATGTTCACGTGCAAGAGATGTGGTGAGCGACACAGACCAAGACAATGTCCTGCCTTTGGAAAAACATGTGTAAAGTGCAAAGGACAAAACCATTTTGCCAGAATGTGTCTCTCTAAGAAAGGACGGGGTGTGCACACAGTGCAGGAAGAATCAGATGACAGTGATGATCTGAGTGACACATTTTTCATAAAGATGGTGTCACATGATGAAGATGTTAAGACAGTGTCTTCCAGAATTAATGGTTCAGATCAGGCTGTAAATACAGTAACAGATGACAAATGGACTGCTCCACTGCTAGTTAATGGGACAATTGTAACATTTAAAATTGACACTGGGGCTAGAGCTAATTTGATCAGTGAGAAAGATTTAAATGCACTGACTGAGAAGCCTAAAAAATTCACAGAAAGAGTCACACCCCTGAAGGCTTATAATAATCAGCCAATACAGACAAAAGGTGGATGCAGACTTAAAATAATGGCAAAAGGCAAACAGCATAACCTGTTATTCACCATTGTGCCAAATGGACACGAGTCTCTTTTAGGAGACAAAGCCTCTGAGGATCTAGGTCTAGTAAAGAGGATCTATCAGATTAATACTGACAACATTAAAGTAGTCATGCAAGACAAAGGACAGGAACAAAAACAGTGTGAGGGAAGTGCAAACATAGTGGAGAAGTTTTCTTCTGTCTTCAAAGGACATGGGACTTTACCTTACACTTACAAAATACAACTCAAAGATGATGCCAAGCCTGTTGTGCATGCCCCAAGGAGAGTGCCAGCACCACTCAGAGCTGGCTTGAAAAAAGAACTTGAAAGAATGACTCAAATGGCGGTCATTGAGCGAGTGGAAGAACCCACAGATTGGGTCAACTCAATCACGTGTGTCAAAAAGAAGAACACAGGTGCCTTACGAGTTTGCCTTGATCCCAAAGATTTAAACGAAAACATAAAGAGAGAGCATTATCAGATCCCAAAACGGGAAGAGATCATTAGTGAAATGACTGGTGCTAAGTTTTTTAGTAAACTAGATGCCTCTCACGGATTCTGGCAACTGAGGCTTGACCCGGAAAGCAGCAAGTACACCACCTTTAACACACCATTTGGACGTTACTGTTTCTTAAGACTCCCATTTGGCATTAAATCAGCGCCAGAGATCTTCCACAGAGCAATGGAGTCCATGATAGAGGGTCTGGACGGCACCAGAGTCTACATAGATGACTTGGTCGTCTGGGGAAAAACACAACAACAACATGATGAAAGACTGGAGAAACTCTTTCAGAGAGTCAAAAAGCATGGACTAAAACTGAATAGAGACAAGTGTCTCTTTGGTGTCAAGGAGATGATTTTCTTGGGAGACAAAGTCACAAGTGAAGGTGTGGAACCTGACCAGTCAAAAGTGCAAGCCATATTGGATATGCCTGCCCCCACTGACAAAAAAGGTGTCCTGAGAGCCATGGGGATGATCAACTTCCTGGGAAAGTTCATCCCTAATCTTACCTCTAAGACGGCATGCCTCAGGGAGTTACTACAGCACAACACAGTATTTGAATGGACTTGTCGACATGAGAGGGAGTGGAAAAAATTAAAGGAAACTGTAACTACAGAGCCAGTCCTCACATTCTTTGACCCATCTAAACCCACAAAGATCTCCACTGATGCCTCAAAAGATGGTTTGGGAGCAGCACTGCTACAGATGAATGAGGACAAATGGCAACCTGTAGCATATGCGTCCAGGTCAATGACAGAGACCGAGCAGCGCTATGCTCAAATAGAAAAAGAGACTTTGGGGTTAGTGTTTGGATGTGGAAAGTTTCACAGTTATGTGTATGGACTGCCAACCTTTACAGCAGAGACCGACCACAAACCGCTCATCACAATCAGAAAGAAGAACCTTAACGACATGTCACCCAGAATTCAGCGCATGATGATGGCATTGCAGCGCTACGACTTTGAACTTATTTACACACCTGGAAAATATATTGTACTGGCAGATGCTTTATCTCGTGCACCAGCACCAAACAGTGACATGCTGGTCACCCCGGTGACTGATGAGTCTGAAACACACATAAACATGGTGACTGCTTCTCTCCCAGCATCAGATGGTATGCTACAGAAAATTGTCCAGGAGACGGCGAAAGATCCTCTGCTGCAGAAAGTTTCACACCATCTACAGAATGGATGGTCAAGAGGAGTCTGCTCAGGGTTTTACCCTGTGCGAGCGGACTTGTGTGTGGCGGATGGGCTGCTACTGCGACAAAACAGGATTGTCATCCCACAATCCATGCGCCAGGACATGCTTCGGCGTATACATGAGGGACATCTGGGCGTGGAGAAATGCAAAAGGAGAGCAAGAGGAGCAGTTTATTGGCCGGGCATCAACAAAGACATTGAGGAGATGATACAGCAGTGTGAAACGTGTCTCAAACATCATTACAAACAAACAAAAGAGCCGATGCTAATCGTAGACCCACCCACTGCACCATGGCAAAAAGTGGGAACAGATTTGTTTCATCTGCATGGCAAGGACTATCTTCTAGTGATAGACTATTATTCTAACTATCCAGAAGTTGCACAATTATCCAGTACATCAGCACAGTCTGTCATCACACACATGAAAGGGTTCTTTGCCAGACATGGAATCCCGCGATGTGTTGTCAGTGACAATGGTCCACAATATGACTGTGGGGAATTCAGTGAGTTTGCACAGGTATATGGATTTCAACATGTCACCTCTAGCCCGTTGTATCCACAGGCTAATGGACAAGCTGAAAAAGGGGTGCAGATTGTAAAGAGACTGTTGAAAAAAGCAAAAGACTGTAAAGCTGACCCTTACCTGGCTTTGCTAAGCTACAGGTCTGCAGCTCTGGAGTGTGGTGCATCACCGGCTGAGCTACTCATGCATCGCAAGCTGCGCACCACACTTCCACACATTTCAAGACACAATGATAACAAAAACACAGATGGACTGACTGACAAACGGATGAGACTCAAGTACAGACAGAAAATGAACTATGATAAAACCGCAACACAACTGGAACCTCTTCGGGAAAGGGATGTTGTGAGGATTGAGGGTCCTGAGTCCTGGGACAGAAAAGCCAGAGTCCTCAGTGAAGTAGGTCCCAGGTCTTTTGTGGTCGAGACAGAGAATGGACAGGTATTAAGGAGAAACAGGAGGAGTCTGTTAAAGACTCGGGACATTGAGAATCAAGCTGAGGAGGTTGGAGCTGAACAGCCAGAAGGTGCTACTCCAGATGTGCACCACAGTGATCCTCCTTCACCTCCCTCAATGACTGTGACACTCAGAAGGTCTACTAGACCTAGAAAGCCCCCTGGGAGGCTCATAGAACAAGAGTGAACTGTTCAACTAATATAAAGTGAAAGAAAGTTGTTGGCACTAGGCACTGTTACATTAAGAAAAAAAAAAAAAAAAAAGGTTCATACTTATGCTGTATTTGGTATGTTAAATGTGTTATTGACTTTTACAGTTGTGTAAATGTGAAGAACAATTTGGTATAACTGTGTTTGGTATGTTAAATGTGTTATTGACTTTTACAGTTGTGTAAATGTGAAGATCAATTCAGTGTTTGATATTCATTGGATTTGATCCATAAAAGTTAATGGTATGTTGTCATCATATCGAGTATATGGGTTAAACGACATTTTGTGTTACACGATATGTTCATGTTGTGTTTGCCTGTTTGGAAGGGGGATGTAATGATATGTGATTGCAGACGATCACCCACAGAGGGCTGTATAGCCTCAAGGGAACTCTGTATGACGGAATGTATGTACAGGGAGTAGAAGAAGAATGTTAGCGGGAGACTACGGGAGTGATTAAAATAAACAACTAGCTGAAGCTAGTATAAAGTTCAACTGAAGCCTTATTTAAGGAGCATAAGAACTTTACACCTGGGGGTGCACATCAGTGAGGATCTCTCCTGGTCCACCAACACCGCATCACTGGCGAAGAAGGCCCAGCGCCGCCTGTACTTCCTGCGGAAACTCAGGCGAGCGAGCGCTCCTCCGGCCGTCATGACTACATTATACCGTGGCACCATTGAGAGCGTCCTCTCCAGCTGTATTGCTGTTTGGGGTGGCGGCTGCACTGACTACAACTTGAAGGCCCTGCAGCGCATAGTGAACACGGCTGGTAAGATTATTGGTGCTTCACTCCCCTCCTTGAAAGACATTTACATCTCCCATCTCACCCGCAAGGCGACCACGATTGTGAGTGATGTGAGTCACCCCGCTCACTCTTTTGTTTCTTCCGTTTGAGCTTCTGCCCTCTGGGAAGAGGTATAGGAGCCTGCGCTCCCGCACCACCAGACTCAACAACAGCTTCATACTCCAGGCTGTTAGGATCCTGAACTCTCTCCCCCCTTCTGCATAGTGTCCTGTACTTTTGCGCTATATTCTGACTGTCTGCTGTATGCACACTTGCTTTGCGCTATATTCTGACTGTCTGCTGTATGCACACTTGCTCCATTTTTGCTCCTCTTATTTATTATGTTATTTGTTTATTTATTATTCATTCATCACTTATTTATTCATTGTTTGTGCCTTCTTGTTTTTACTTTTTGTGTTGTTTACTTGTATGTAAATTGTGTACTATGTCTTGTCGCCGTGGGATAGTAGGAACTGAACTCGCTTCCCCTTTCTGCGTAGCGTCCTGTACTTTTGCGCTACGCAAAACAGTAAGACAGTAAGTCTGCTGTATGCACACTGGCTCCGTTTTGCTCCTCTTATTTATTGTGTTACCTGTTTATTTATTATTTATTCATCATTCTTATTATTTATTGTTTTTGCCTTCTTGTTTTTATATTGTGTCGTTTACTTGTATGTCTATCGTGTAATATGTCTCGTCATCGTGGGATAGAGAAAACGTAATTTCGGTTTCTTTGTGTGTCTTGACTTGTGAAGAGATTGACAATAAAGCTGACTTTGACTTTATTGTCATAGCTTCGAATAAATCTCGGAATCTCTCTGTGGTGTATTGATTTGGTAATGTTGTTTGGTATAAGTATTATTTCAGTGCTTATTTACTGCAAATGTGATACTTCTACTTTTACCCAGTAGAGGGCGCATTCGCCTTAGAGTTGACTACTGAGGATTGATGTTAGACCGAAGAAGTTGTACAAGACAGAAACATGTGCTTGTACTGTGTGTGCCGTTCTTATTAAACGTCCTTTAAACTTGGAGAGTGTGCGCGTCATTACGGCCACGATACAACATATTTTTGGCGACGAGGATAAACAAAGTTTTGAAGAAAGGACGAGTTGTTCGGACGACAAGGACTTAAAAAGGGAGGAGTACCAAGTACCGTGAAAGTTTGTAGAAGATGGCGACCATTGGCACTCTGGCGGCGTTTGATGCGAAAAATCAAAGCTGGGAAGAATACTGTGAAATAATGGATCAGTTTTTTGAGGCCAACGAGATTGATGATGGGGATAAGCAGAGAGCTATTCTCCTCAGCGTTGTCGGCGCATCTACCTACAGTTTAATGCGGAATCTCCTTAGTCCAACTAAACCAAAAGAGAAGACTTACGGCGAGCTGGTGGCACTACTAAAAAACCACTTCGACCCAAAGCCAAGTGAAATCGTCCAGAGGTACAAGTTTGATTCTTGCAGTCGTAAACCAAATGAGTCGGTGATGGAGTACGTAGCGGAGCTGCGGAGGCTGGCCCAGGACTGTAATTATGGCAACACCTTGGAGCAAAAGTTGAGAGACAGGATCGTTTGTGGAATAAATGATGATCGGATTCAAAGAAGACTCCTGGCAGAAGCAGATCTAACGTGTGAGAAGGCTTTGTCCATTGCCGTTGCGGCAGAAACAGCAACTAAAAATGCGCAAGACCTGCAGAATCCGTGCGCCACTGCGAAGTGCTTCAAAGTAAACAAAGGCCCGCAGCAGCAAGGTGCGTTCAAGTGCGGAAATGTGCAGGAGTGCTATCGTTGCAAAGGACAACACAACGCTGCAGAATGTAAGTTTAAACAAGAAAAATGTCATGCATGTGGAAAAGTGGGTCATATTGCCAGAGCCTGCAGAAATAAAAGCAAACAAAAGAGATATGTAGTAAATCCTACAGCTAAAAAGGAGCAGTCTCGTTCAAGCTATCGGTCACATAACGTTCAAGAGCGACCAGAGGACAGTGATACAGATGGTTCAGAAGAAGATTCCTTTCCTTTACAAAATATAAAGTTTAAGCTGGGACGCATGAGTGACATATACCTGAGAAAAGTTGATCCGTATACAGAGAGCATGAAACTAAATGGGAAGAGAGTTCAGTTTGAGATTGACACAGGTTGCAGTCTCACAGTAATGAGTGAGAAGACATTCCTAACAACATGGAGAACCAACAAGACTCCTTGTATTAAACCAGTACGACTCAAGTTGGAGACATACACTGGGGATCGAGTTGAAGTTGTGGGAGCAGCTCAAGTCCAAGTCAAGTACAAAAAGCAAAGAGCTAAACTGCCCCTAGTGGTTGTGAAAGGAGATGGTCCCTCATTACTAGGCAGATGCTGGCTAGAGGACATTCAGCTGAATTGGAAAGAAATAAAGGCCAGACACAAAGAAAGACAAGTACATCAGATACACACAGACCAGAAAACAGTGGAAACAAAAGTGACCTTACAAGAAGTACTGTGCAAACATGATGAAGTTTTCAAGGAGGAGCTGGGCACTTTAAAGGGCACCAAAGCCACTATTCATGTGAAGGGAAATGCTGTTCCGCGCTTCTTCCGTCCAAGGTCTATTCCTTATGCCATGAGAGCAAAAGTGGATGAGGAAATTGACCGACTGTTAAAAGAAGACATTATCACACCAGTTAAGTACTCAGAATGGGCAGCACCAGTGGTACCTATCCTGAAACCAGTGGGCACAGTCAGATTATGTGGAGATTATAAACTAACTGTAAACACCGTGTCATCCCTTGAGCAGTATCCGATACCCAGAGTGGAGGATTTGTTCAATGCACTTGCAAAGGGTAAGCAGTTCTCTAAGTTAGACATGAGTCATGCTTATCAACAGATACTTATGGATGAGGACTCCAAGAAATACCTCACCGTGAACACGCACAGGGGATTGTTCACCTACAACAGGCTTCCATTCGGTGTGGCCTCTGCCCCGGCCATATTTCAGAGAACGATGGAGAGTCTTTTATGTGGGATTCCTCTAGTAGCTGTGTATCTAGATGATATATTGGTAAGTGGCATGGACCAATCTGATCACCTAAAAAACCTAGACTCTGTGCTAAACAGATTGAAAGAAGCGGGACTACGCCTTAGGAGAAACAAGTGTACGTTCCTTCAAGATGAAGTGGAGTACTTGGGCTACAAAGTCGATGCACAAGGATTACACCCCATTGCCCAAAAGGTCAAAGCAATCAAAGATGCTCCTGCCCCAGCAAATGTTTCAGAGCTGAAATCATTCTTGGGATTGTTAAACTACTACAACAAGTTTCTTCCAAACCTGGCAACCCTGTTGGCACCTTTACATGAGTTGTTGAGACATGATGTTCGTTGGAAATGGGACAAAGAACAAGAAGAGGCATTCCAAAAGGCAAAGGACTTGCTTAACACTTCAGATGTTCTTGTACACTACTCAGCTGACCGTGAGTTGGTTTTGGCGTGTGATGCTTCCCCTTACGGAGTGGGGGCAGTATTATCACATATCATGGAAAATGGAAGTGAGAGACCAATTGGATTTGTGTCCCGTACCTTACAACCTGCTGAGACAAGATACTCACAGTTGGATAAAGAAGGACTTGCGGTCATGTTTGGGATTGAAAGGTTTCATAAATATATATATGGTCGGAACTTTACCATTTACACGGATCACAAGCCATTGATTTATCTGTTCAATGAGAAGAAGCCAATTCCTCAAATGGGATCACCTAGAGTGCAGCGGTGGGCTGTGAAGTTGAGTGCATACCAATACAACATTGTCTACAAACCAGGCAAACATCATGCAAATGCAGATGCCGTGAGCAGGATGCCAGTTCCTGTCAAGTTAAGGAAAGAGGAGAGTACTGAGCAAGTACTTATGATGGACATGTTGGATGAGACATTGATAGATGCAAAGCAGATAAAGAGCTGGACGGCAAAAGACACTGTTTTATCACAAGTTCATGAATACATCCTGAAAGGGTGGCCCACAGAAACCGATCCAAGTCTGAAAGCTTTCCACCAGAGAAAGTTGGAGCTCGGTGTTAGAGATGGCTGCGTTCTCTGGGGAGCTCGAGTGGTCATCCCTGCCAAAGGAAGAGGTAGGATGTTAAAAATGTTACATCAAACTCACACAGGAATGACTAAAATGAAAGGTTTGGCAAGATCATACATGTGGTGGCCGGGAATGGATCAGGATGTAGAGAGAACGGTTCAAGCATGTCACGAATGTCAGGCACATCAAAAAGCACCTGCTTCTGCTCCTCTACACCCGTGGGAATGGCCTGAATCACCATGGTCAAGGATTCATGTGGACTATGCAGGACCTTTTCTAGGAGAAATGTTTCTCGTAATTGTGGATGCACATTCAAAGTGGTTGGATGTTTACCCTACAAAAACATGCACATCCTTAGTCACCATCGAGAAACTCAGACAGAGCTTTAGTAATTTTGGAATACCAAAAATGCTGGTGTCCGACAATGGAACTTGCTTCACAAGTGCTGAGTTTGAAGCGTTCATGAAGCAAAATGGAATCAGTCATGTGAGATCCGCTCCTTTTCACCCATCCTCAAATGGACTCGCAGAGAGAGCAGTTCAAACTTTTAAAGAGGGGATGAAGAAGATGAAAGAAGGGACAATACAAACAAGGTTATCAAGATTCTTGTTTAGCTACCGGATCACACCTCACGCAACAACAGGCTTATCACCTGCCGAACTCATGATGTCACGCAGACTAAGGTCCGCCCTGGATTTGGTTGTTCCGGATTTGAAAACCAAAGTGCAACAAAAGCAACTTAAACAGAAAGAAAATCATGACACACGGAGTAAGCAGAGAGGGTTTACGTCAGGAGAGGACGTACTCATCAGGAACTATTCCTATGGACCGAAATGGATTCCTGGTGTTATCCAAAACACTTCAGGACCCCTTTCCTATACCGTTAGTGTTGGTACTGGTCAAGTTGTGAAAAGGCATGTAGATCAAGTAAGAGCAAGATTTTCCAAGCTCGAGACAACGGTGGAGAAGGAGAAAAACTTAGTATTTTTTCCAGAGACTGTTGCAAAGATTCCACTACCGGAAATAAATAAACCACAGATGTTAGAACTGAGTTCTAATTCAGAGAAGGTGTCAGAGTTACCACCTGCTACCAATACCCAGGATGAAAAGGTTGTACCACCACAGCCAGAGTTGAGACGTTCTAGTAGAGAGAGACATACCCCTGTTCACCTCAAAGACTTTGTTCCTTAAAGTAGAATGTTATTGAAAAAAAAAAGAAGTCATACTGGGTTACATTAAGTAATTGTTCTGTTTATGTTTATTGAGTGTATAACACATGTTGTTTTTGCTTAAATGTGGGGGAGATGTGGTGTATTGATTTGGTAATGTTGTTTGGTATAAGTATTATTTCAGTGCTTATTTACTGCAAACGTGATACTTCTACTTTTACCCAGTAGAGGGCGCATTCGCCTTAGAGTTGACTACTGAGGATTGATGTTAGACCGAAGAAGTTGTACAAGACAGAAACATGTGCTTGTACTGTGTGTGCCGTTCTTATTAAACGTCCTTTAAACTTGGAGAGTGTGCGCGTCATTACGGCCACGATACAACACTCTCATGAAAAAAACTACGTTAAAATAGTTTTCAAATTAATGCTACCACTGCGTAATATACTGAAATATTACATGAATAAATGTAGAGTTTCGCGGTATTAAAATTAAATAGTAAATATTCATATTTACTATTTTATTTAAGTAAGGACTATTTTGTATTCCCCAAATACTGGTTGTGATCTGTCCCTACCATCCTTGTATAAACCTACTTTTTAATATTTTCTTTTTTGTCATTGCATTATGATTTCCATATCTATGAATTTCTCTTGGAGACGGAAGTGAAGTATGAAGTGACTCTCTCTTGGTCACTTCTGATGCCACCCCGTCGAGTGGCGACAGTCGGGTTTTCAAGCACTCCCCGACACTGACGCCTCACTTAGCCCGCCCCCCTGAGTAGCACTGACGCTTCACGCTGATTGCTCGAAGGCTGAGGGACGCGACATTTGAATTTAGACTGGTTTTCTCCTCGATTTGGCTGCTTATAAAGTGAACTTTGCCACTTTTCTCGGACCTTCCCCGTGCACACCCTGGCAAGTTGAAGAGCCACAGCGACGACACGAGTTCAAAGGACAAAAAAGGTAAGTTGAAAAAATGCAAAGTTGTTTTTGCAAAGCTCACGTTGTAGCGGACGGTATAACGACGTCACAACACGTCGCCACCTCCTGACTTCTGAAATTTGAACAGCAAACAACCAAGTGAATAAAAAGAAGACACGCGCACTGAACTGAAAGGCAAACAATTTTGTAAGTATGTGAGACGACGAGGATACTGTCGTATGTCACATGACGTTTCTGCCTGCTTTCCGATTTACTACTCTAAACTCTACAGACAGAAAATGGCACTTTTTCCCCGTCCCAGACAGTTTTTCAGACGGCTGCAACAACATTCTATTCAGCATGTCGCTGCAATGTTTTTACTGCAATGTCACCTCACTTCTACAATTTTACACTTTTGCAATTTTACCTGGGGGTGACAGCAGGTTCTACTGTGGGGGCTGTTATGTATGGTCTTTCTCAACATTAGTTGGACATTGAGCCACACGAGTTACGCACTTTGTCTTACGAGTTGCACAGAAACTCTAACCAGCCACTCATTTTCAGCAACATGTAAATTAGTCAAACGTGAATTATTCTAACATGTTAACTAGTGACCTATGATTTTCTGCAGAAGTTAGCTAATAGGAGCTGAAATGCCCACCAGTTAACTAATGATAAATAAACCACTGACAAGTTAACTAGTGCAAGCCCATTGAAGCCGTGGTATCTAACTTGTAGAAAAATACTGGTTGACTAGTTATGCCCAAATTGTGCACTAGTGCGACTTTTTCACTTAACCAGTTCTACTAGTGAGGTAAAAAAATGTACCGAATAGAACTAGTGGATGCCGACTTTACAGAAATATGGGTTACATGTCTGCTCGTGGCGGCTTGGTGAGGCACTGGGTAGCTCGTCCGCCTCACAGTTAGGAGGGTGCGGGTTCGATTCCACCTCTGGCCCTCCCTGTGTGGAGTTTGCATGTTTTCCCCGGGCACGCGTGGGTTTTCTCCGGGCACTCCGGTTTCCTCCCACATCCCAAAAACATGCTTGGTAGGTCGACTGAGCGCTCCTAATTGTCCCTAGGTGTGAGTGCGAGTGCAAATGGTTGATTGTCTCTGTATTTCCTGCGATTGGCTGGCAACCGGTTCAGGGTGTCCCCCGCCTGCTGCCCAATGATGGCTGGGATAGGCTCCAGAACACCCGCGATCCCCGTGGGGACTAAGCGGTTCAGAAAATGGATGGATGGATAGATGGATGGATGTTTACTCATGAATGCACAGATCACTTTGCTACGCACCATCTATTTTGACTTACAAGCTAACTAGTGAGGCTCAAAATGGTACCTTAGTACACGTTCACTAGCTGGTGTAATTTTAACCTCACTTGTTAACTAGTGAAACTTGTTTTCTTTCTTGTGAATTAGTTCAGTCCAGAGTGACTAGTTAAACGGATATACGCAGATAGTGAACAAATAAGGCATTTTGACTTACTAGTCAGACCGAGTGAGTCAGAAAGGAAAATCCCTTTGCATTTACTACAGGGCTCGAAACTAACGATTGCCCGATTGCCCGGGGCAAGTAGCGATGGCAGACGGGCAAGTAGAATTTTTTCCTCACTTGCCCGAACTTGCCCTGCCATAATACCATGTTTTCAAGCTGTAAAAAGACGATTTTGTGCATAATTTCTCGCAACATCTGCCGCTTCTGGTCCGACATTTTGTTTTCTAGGGAGCGGTTAGTTTCTCGTGTAAGTCTGCAATACATTGATAACGGCAAAGCGCTTCGTAATTAAATGCATGCTCCCTTACCCGTCCCTGGCTCTTCTGCGCCTGCGCACCAGCAGAGCTTTTTTCCGGTTGGCGGGTACGAAGGCATACGAAGGCAAAACTTATAGTGTTGTCTTTTTTATTGCAAAAATGTGTCGGGCAAGTAAAAATCCACTCCAAAAAAATTCGGGCAAGTAAAATTTTGTTTCGGGCAAGTAAAATTTTCTCTAACTTGCCCGAGGGCAACTTGGGCAAAAAATAAGCTTCGAGCCCTGTACTAGTTCATTAGTTAACATTTTGAACCCCACAAGTCAGATAGTGAGGCTGGGAAGATCCCAACTAATGGTACTAGTGGACATACATATTCCTTACTAGTGAACTAGTGAGCAATTCCAAACTTGACAAGTGAAATAGTGAGATAAAAAAAAAAAACATACCTGGTGCAACCAGTGTACCTTTGCATGATGTCAACATGTAAACTGTAGGATATGACCACCAGTATCATGTTCCAACATTTTTTACTCATCTTTTTAATCAATTTGCTTGTGACCACAGGGCTCGAAGCTTATTTTTTGCCCAAGTTGCCCTCGGGCAAGTTAGAGAAAATTTTACTTGCCCGAAACAAAATTTTACTTGCCCGAATTTTTTTGGAGTGGATTTTTACTTGCCCGACACATTTTTGCAATAAAAAAGACAACACTATAAGTTTTGCCTTCATATGCCTTCGTATCCGCCAACCGGAAACAAGCTCTGCTGGTGCGCAGGCGCAGAAGAGCCAGGGACGAGTGAGGGAGCATGCATTTAATTACGAAGCGCTTTGCCGTTATCAATGTATTGCAGACTTACACGAGAAACTAACCGCTCCCTAGAAAACAAAATGTCGGACCAGAAGCGGCAGAAGTTGCGAGAAATTATGCACAAAATCGTGTTTTTACAGCTTGAAAACATGGTATTATGGCAGGGCAAGTTCGGGCAAGTGAGGAAAAAATTCTACTTGCCCGTCTGCCATCGCTACTTGCCCCGGGCAATCGGGCAATCGTTAGTTTCGAGCCCTGGACCAATAAAGAGATTACACTGTGAGGTCAAAATGTGACACATGCGCGTAAAATGTCTTTTTAGCTTACATGTTCACTAGTAAGTCAATTTTGAAGCTTTTTAGTCAGCCTACACTGCCCACGATGCATAGGACAGGGAGTATTACCTTTAAACAGCTAATTATGATGCATTTCGTCCGAGAAGGTTTTATTTTGAAAATATTACTGTTGTATGTAGGTCTGCAATTATTATTCATTTTAACTGCCGCGACTATGCATTTAATTTAAAAATTACTATTGTATCTTTTTCTGCACTTTTTTTTAATTTTTATTTTTTTTTAATTTTAACTGCCGCGACTATGCAGTTAGGATGTGTGCATAAACAAAAATAAATGGGATCAGTCACGTGATGTCCGAAGTTCTTTTGGCAAGGTGTGGGACACAACCTTTTTGCATTTTGAATATGTTTTCATTTCATGAGACCAGGACTATGAATGGTCCTTCCCTGGAAAAAATAAGCATTTAAAGCAATGGTTATTAGAGTGACGAACACGGGTTGAGGGGTATGATTCTGATCCCTCCTATAATAGGGAGCAGTAAAAGTTTTAAATTCCATCTGAGCTTCTCAAACGTAACTTGTGACTGTCGACGATTAAAAGTGATCTTTTTTGCTAACAATAACAAGTGATAAGAAGCTCAAGTAATCAGTGACGACCAGTCCTGGCAACCTTGACTGCAATTTTACCCAGCTACAGTTGTAAAAACGTGAGTGCCAGCCGAAGCACAACAGCGACTGAACACGACCTCGCAGAGAGTGGGTTTTCCTCCTGCTCGGACAGGCAAATACACATGCTGGTTTGTAAATGCATCCGTGTAACTTATCAAGTCAAGTTTATTTGTATAGCCCTAAATCACAAGCAGTCTCAAAGGGCTTCACATAGACAAAAATTGACAATTATTCTCAAAGCACCCCCTGATCTTAAGCTCCCAAAAGGACAAGGAAAAACTCAAAAACCCCTGCCAGGGGAAAATGAGAAACCTTGAGAAGGGACCACTGATGGAAGGATCACCCTTTCAGGATCACCAGGTTGAAATGGATGCAGAGAGGGCACAAATAATACATAATATGAAAATCAATGAAAAAAAAGTGTCTTCGAGGAGGTTGAGTTGCAGTTCCCCCATCCTGAATTGGCCCACAAGAATCCAGATAGCCGCTGTCAGCTTGGGTGCCACCTAACCACCTGCCGGGGAGGGGGGGGGGGACAAACTCCGGCCGAATCAGCCACTACAGGTTAGTTAAAGGCCATATCATAGAAATGTGTCTTTAAACGTGTCTTAAATGTTTCTACTGAGGTAGCAGTTCTAATATCCATTGGTAGGGCATTCCAAAGCTCTGGAGCCCGAATAGAAAATGCTCTCGACCAGGGGTCACCAACACGGTGCCCGCGGGCGCCAGGTCGCCCGTGAGGACAGCATGAGTCGCCCGCAGGACTGTTCTAAAATTAGCTCAAATAGCAGCACGTGTCTGTGAGCTGCATCTATTTATTTTACAGTCAAACCTCGTTTTCCGAACGTCCATGTTCTCGAACAAATCGGAATTTGAACAAAAAATTCGAGATTTTTTTGCTTCGGTTGTTGAACAAGATTTGGAGGTCGAACTTCACGTGATGAGCCGGGAGGACCAGAGAAAACCCGACCGCGCGGCCCGGATGCCGACTGACTTCGTAGTTATTGTATTTTCGTTACTTTGAGGATTGTATTAACCCCTTATCATGCTTCCAAAGAAAGCAAGTGGGAGCAGTAAAGCCATCCTAAAACACAAAGACGCTCTTAAAGCAATGCGACAGTGAGCGCCCGGCCGGCTCGCTGTGGTTGCGCGATCGGACCAAATTAAGCTCCCTGCGCACTGAGGTCCACTTCATTTTTGGAAAGTACGTCAGGACTTTAAAAATATTTTCTAAATTTCAGCGACGGTTCTGTCACAATAAGGTGAGCAGCGCGGTGCAGTTACACGGTGGTGGACGGGCTGCGGTTGGGCGTTCGGTGGTGCGCTACGGTTGCGCGATTGGACAAAAATGCGCAAATGAAAAAACGCTTAATAAAAGGCGTTTTTTTTTTAGTCTTGGAACGGACTAAAATTTTTTCCATGATTTGTAATGGGAAAAATAGATTCTGAAATCAAGCGATTCGCTTCTCGAACCGCCTTCTGGAACGGGTTGTGGTCGAAAACCGAGGTTTGACTGTATTTTTGCTATTCTTGTTAAAATCACACTTACATGTGAACTGGAAATGACAATAATAACACATAGTAGAGATGCACCGATCCGATATCTGGATCGGATATCGGCCCCGATATCAACAAAATAGATGGATCGGATATCGGAAAATACAGCCGATCTGTGAGCCGATACTTTCCTTAATCTATTGGGACGCGGGCTACGTCATACGTCAGCAGCACGTGTGCCGCATGCCACGAGAGTTTTCTAAACAAACGCAAACATGGAGCGAACGTTCGCTTCTCTTCCCCGGGTTGCTAAGCGGACGTCAAACCCTGCGCGTTCGCTTCTCTTCGGGTTGCTAATGAGACGTCAAAGGCTGCGCGTTCGCTTCTCTCCCGAATGGGGGGGGGCGGAGGCTAATCGGATGTCAAACGCTGCGTGTTCGCTTCTCTTCCGGGGGGGTGTTAATGGGACGTCAAACGCTTTGTGTGGCGGGCTCCATCTAGTGTGGAAACTGAGAAGCTGAGCTCAAGCTTCTTGTGCGGGCCATATTCAATTATGTTTTCAGAATTTGCTGCGGGCCAATAAAAACTGGACCGTTAGTTTGGACACCCCTAATTTAGAGCAAAGAACTGTGTAGTCTGCCTGATGCCATTGCCTTTGGTCTTTTCTGTTCCACATGTAGAGTTATGTAGCTTGTTAAGTCAACCATAATATCGGATCGGTAGTGGGTATCGACCGATATGCAAAGCCACGGCATCGGTATCGGTATCGGAACTGAAAAAGTCGGATCGGTGCATCTCTAACACATAGTGAAAGCTAAACTGAGCAAATTGGCTATTTCAGAAGTGTGTGTCAAACTGGTAGCCCTTTGCCTTAATCAGTATCCAGGAAGTAGCTCTCGGTTTAAGAAAGGTTGGTGACCCCTGCTCTAGACCCTGCAGACATTTTCTTGGCCCTCTGTGTCGCTAAAAGAGTAGCGTTTTGCGAACGAAGGTTACGAGACGGAACATAAGGAACAACTAGGTCGACGAGATATTAAGGCGCTAAGCCATGCAGGGATTTATATGTTAATAGAAGAACCTTGAAGTCGCATCTTAAATGGACCGGGAGCCAGTGTAAGTTGGCTAATATTGGGGTAATGTGATAACATTTTCTTGTCCGTGAGAGCAGCCTTGCAGCAGCATTTTGTACTAACTGTAGACTTTTGAAGCGGGACTAAGGAAGACCAGAGAATAATAAATTACAGTAGTCCAGGCGCGACTTGACAAACGCATGTATAATAGTAGCATTGAAAACTAATATTATATTTACGTATAATGTCCCCAAGCTGAATCATATAAATATTAAATAGAATTGGTCCCAGTACCGATCCCTGTGGGACACCACACGTAACATTATAGAGCGCCGAGGACGTATTGCCATGGACCACTCGGTGCGTCCTGTCTGATAGATAGGAATAGAACCAGCCTAGTGCTGACCCTGAAATACCAACACAACTTTTAAGACGCCCTAATAAAATATCGAAGTCTACAGTGTCGAAGGCAGCACTGAGATCAAGTAGTAACAGTACAGATGAAGTGTTTGAATCCATAGCTGTGAGGAGATCGTTAGTCACTTTAGCAAGTGCTGTCTCAGTGGAATGATTAGCTCTAAAACCAGACTGAAAAGAGTCATATCGATTATTGGCGACCATGTAATCAATAAGCTGCTGCGCTACTACTTTTTCAAGAAGTTTTGGTATGAATGGGAGGTTTGAAACTGGCCTATAATTACTGAGACCATCCGGGTCAAGATTTGGTCGCTTAAGTAACGGTTTAATGATAGCGGTTTTAAAGGCTGTTGGCACTATCCCAGAAGAGACAGACAGATTGATTATATTTAAGACGGATGGTCCTAAAATTTGAAATAATTCTTTTAGTTTGGCTGGAAGAGGGTCGAGCAAACATGTTGTTTGTTTAGCCGCACTAACCAATTGTGTAAGCCTTTCAAGGGACACGCTTTTAAAATTTGAGAGGGTTATTGCATGATCATCAGCGCTGGTAAACGGCGGTCTCGACTGAGCGATTGGAATGGTATTCTTGATCTCGTCCCTAATGGATTCAATCTTTTGAGCAAAACATTTCATAAACTCGTCAGCTGAGTGGAAGGAACTATCGGGGTTCGGCTGGTGTAGAGTCAGTTTTGCCACTGTATCAAATAGGTGTTTAGGGTTGTTTTTATTGAGATTAATAACTTGCAAAAAATACAGAGTTTTTGCTAAGATAAGCGAATCTTTATATTTCAGGAGGCTATCCTGCCATGCCTGATGGAAAACCTCAAGTTTGAGTAAACGCCGTCTGCGCTCATGCTTTCGACATAATTGCTTAAGCGTACGCGTTTCATCTGTGAACCACGGAGTAGGCAATCTACGGCGAGTTTTCAGACGTAACGGCGCCACAGAGTCAATGGAATTTAACAATGTCGCATTGAATTCATTTGTAAGATTATCAATAGAGCCGATGTATGCGGGAAATATGGCGGTTGCCGGCGACAGTAACTCAGGGCAGTTGCAGTCATGGAGTTAAAATTACGGCTCCTATAATTCTGATTGCTCTCTTGTCTTTGACAAGGAACTAAAATTTCAAATTTTATTAAGTAATGATCAGACAGAACAGTAGTGTATGGCAGTACTGCTACATTTGAGGTTGCAAGTCCTCGGGATAATTCCAGATCTAAGGTATTTCCATTCTTATGCGTTGCTACCTGTACGGCTTGCGTAAAACCAAACGTATCAGTTAAAGTCTGAAACGCCGAAGTAAGTGGCTCTGACGGTAAATTCATGTGGATGTTGAAATCGCCCATGATAATTATATTATCCGCATTGGTTACTAGATCAGCCACGAATTCTGAAAATTCATCCAGGAAGCCAGAGTAAGCCCCGGGTGGACGGTAAACAACCACAAGATAAAATGACGGTAAAGCGGTGGATCGGACAGTGAGAACTTCAAATGTTTCAAATACGTTGATCGAACGAGGCCTAAATCTAAGCTCGGAATTTGAGATGAGGGCGACACCCCCACCCTTTTTTTGAGGACACTCCACATGCGAGCTGAAAATTTGGAGGCGAGGCCTCGTTAAGCGGCAGCAGTTCATTAGGTTTTAACCAGGTCTCGCAGAGACCAAAAATGTTTAGATTATGTTCCGTGATGAGGTCATTAACGAGAAGTGCTTTCGTATGAAGCGATCTAATATTCATTAAACCTAGTTTAAGTGTAATCGGTCCATCAGGGTGCGTATCTATCGAAGGATTTTTAAACGAGATGCGAGTAAGATTGTGTTCTCTAGGCCTGACATCACCTCTCAAATGTTTGCAGTGGGACAATCCGACCGTGGGAATTTGATAGTAAATATTTGTTACACATGTAAAATGATCTGAAACAGGCACCATTTCATCCGCAAAACTTAAACTATTAAACCAGAAAACCCGCGGTCCAATAGGGCGTACTGTCCTGTGTAGAGCAGAACAAACAGATTCAATATTTTGTCATGTAATGTTGTACCCTCGTGGTCTTCAGGCCAATGTTCATCTCGAATCCTTTTGAGGCTTTGGACAAGTTGAAGTTGAACAAGGTCTCTAGTCTATACAATTCATTAGTGATCGAAGTAGTTCAATGAGTTTGATTAGCGATTAGTTGTTGATGACTCGATTAATTGTAGCACTTGTAAAGTGGACATGCTATTGCGTTAGCTCTTTGTTGAGTGTTGTTGCGTGTCTTTCATGTACATATGTATGCTGTAGTCAGCCATGCGCCACAACTCCTCGTCCAGCCGAAGAAAAGGCGGCAATCCACGCCGCCGTCCTCCGCAGCCACTGCCTGGGCCATCCCCCGGTGTGCAATGCACATCCTCTGCGGCAGCCCCCAGACGGCGCCACCCGCCACAGTCACCGCAGAGGGCATCCCCCAGAGGGCGCCGCCCGCCGCAGTCACAGCAGCCGGGCCCATCTGGGAATAGTGAGCTCACTGCGCCGTTGTTCCATTTTGATGGCACGTTGCTAAAGGTTTTTGTATTTCCAGCTCAGCCACCTGCGCCGGCGCCCAGGAGGCGAAGGTACCGGCCAGGGACCAAGGCCCTAATGGAGATCCGCAAGTTCCAGAAGAGCACAGAGCTCCTCATCAGGAAAGCGCCCTTCTCTCGCCTGGTAAGGTGTTACCAGCTCACACGTTAGCCCGTAAGCTTGTCAGATCATTGCCTTGACATGTAGCCACCCTCCCACACACCCAGGTCCGTGAGGTGTGCCAGTCATATGGCAGAAGTGCCCTCAGATGGCAGGTCTTCGCCCTGATGGCCCTTCAGGAGGTAAAGTCGCCGGGGAGGTCCAAATGTCATACTAAAGTCTCTATCCTACTGAGCGACCAAGAATTGCGAGTGTTTTCAAATGGAGTGATTACTGCATTTTCGTTATGGTTTGTCGAAGGTCGCAAACGTTCGACAAACAGTGACCAAACGTTTGGCAAATGTTCACCTGTACTTTTCTTCTACGCGGGGGAAATTTTGAACAGGGAGTTTTTTACATGTTCAAAATTTTATTGCGACAACAAGAACTTCCTAAAAAGGTCGGTGAACATTTGGGACATTGAACGATCCCTGACCAACTTTGGCGTGTACGCAAGTGACAATCGGTGATGCCCCATTTCCGCCTGCCGACTCTCTGCAACCCAAAATATTCCGCTGCCCTTGCCGACGCCGGACGCAGCGGGACACTCGGGCCGGGTTACACATTGACGACTTGTTGGGATCTTTACAGGCGGCTGAGGCCTTATTGGTGTTGCTGTTCTCTGATGCCAACCTGTGCGCCATCCACGCCAAGCGGGTCACCATTTTTCCCCGCGATCTCCAGCTGGCCCGACGGATCCGCGGGCAAGATTTCTGATTAAGATGATAGCCGCGTGGTGACTCAAACGTTTCACAGTGACCACTCGACACAACCCAACCTTTGTAGTTGAAATCGACTTAAATACTGTTGTTTGCAGGGATTGTGTTTTATATATAGTGAAGTGTTTGTGTTTTATATCTAAAGTTATGTGACAAGAGTGGATAATTTCTTGGCCCTGCCCACTTCATCACCAGGCAACCAATTATGTGAGTGCTAAGCTTCACTCTGTAGTGTCATCCACGCGCGTCACGGTTTTTCCCCGCGACATCCAGCTGGCCTGATGTACCCGCGGGCAAGATTTCCGATTAAGATGATAGGCCCATGGTGACTCTAACGTTTCACGGTCACCACTCGACTCAACCCAACCTGTATAGTAGAAATCCTCTTCCATTACTGTTTGCAGTGTTTGTGTTTTATCGATAGTGCAGTGTTTCTGTTCTGTATATAAAGTTCCGTGATGTGTGTTCATCGTAAGACAAAGTCTTTTCATTAAAATACAAATATTTCTAAAAAACAAAATATTTTTGGTACTATTGAGAGCTTACCTAAGTAAATTTTTTTACATCAGAAAAATAAACATTTCAATATTATTGTGCGGTTAGTTGTTAATCTTGATGTGAATTGAATGAGCAAACACTAACATCCATCCATCCATTTTCTGTACCGCTTAGTCCCCACTGGGGTCGCGGGCGTGCTGGAGCCTATCCCAGCCGTCATCGGGCAGTAGGCGGGGGACACCCTGAACCGGTTGCCAGCCAATCGCAGGGCACACAGAGACAAACAACCATTTGCACTTGCACTCACACCTAGGGACAATTTGGAGCGTTCAATCGGCCTACCAAGCATGTTTTTGGGATGTGGGAGGAAACCGGAGTGCCCGGAGAAAACCCACGCGGGCCCGGGGAGAACATGCAAACTCCACACAGGGAGGGCCGGAGGTGGAATCGAACCCGCACCCTCCTAACTGTGAGGCGGACGTGCTACCCAAGTGCGCCACCGAGCCGCCTCAAACACTAACAAACAAAACTAATTTATCTATTGAGGCACAATATTACATTACAGTGTCAATATTGTAGTCGACCACTCCAGATTGCCCGTAGGTTGTGGTTTTGAGCTCGAAAGGTTGCCTGTGTGCCCTGCAATTGGCGTTCGGGGTGTCCCCCGCCTACTGCCCGAAGTCTGCTGGGTTAAGCTCCAGCATACCAGCGAAGCTTGTGTCAAAAAGCAGTTCAGAAAAACGATGGATAGATAGATAGATGGATGGATATTATAGTACCGTTATTTTCTTTATTACGTTGTGTCGCAGACCCGAGCCGATCTGAACCACCGAGTCAATGTGGTTGTCAAGCCTGAAGCCATCCGTGTGTGAAATAGGGTAATGAGATATAAAGTCATTAAAAAAGTCCCAATAATCGCCACACACACATCTGGGTGTGGTGAAATTTGTCCTCTGCATTTAGCCCATCCCCGTATGATTTTGATCCATCCCATGGGGGAGAGGGGAGCAGTGAGCAGCAGCGGTGCTGCGCTCGGGAATCATTTGATGATCTAACCCCCCAATTCCAACCCTTAATGCTGAGTGCCAAGCAGGGAGGCAATGGGTCCCATTTTTATAGTCTTTGGTAGGACCCGGCCGGGGTTTGAACCCACAACCTTCCAATCTCATGGCGGACACTCCACCACTTGGCCACTGAGCTTTTTTATTTATTTTTTTCTAAAACATCCATCCATCCATTTTCTGTACCGCTCTCTCCCCACGGGGGTCGCGGGCGTGCTGGAGCCTATCCCAGCCGTCATCAGGCAGTAGGCGGGGGACACCCTGAACCGGTTGCCAGCCAATCGCAAGGCACACAGAGACAAACAACCATTTGCACTCACACTCATACCTAGGGACAATTTGGAGTCTTCAATCGGCCTACCAAGCATGTTTTTGGGATGTGGGAGGAAACCGGAGTGCCCGGAGGAAACCCACGCGGGCCCAGGGAGAACATGCAAACTCCACACAGGGAGGGCCGGAGGTGGAATCGAACCCGCACCCTCCTAACTGTGAGGCGGACGCGCTACCCAGTGCGTCACCGAGCCGCCCCTTTCTAAAACAAAGTAAAGAAAAAAAAAGATCCACACTCTATTCCAGAAGATGGCGGTAATGCACCTAAGGTTGTTTGCTACCGCTACAAAACAAGAAGAAGACATTACCCACTCTACAACTAGCACTTGAAAATAATTGCCGTGTCAAAATTCACAGGCTGAATGTTGTTGTAACGTCGGTGTGTGTTGTGATCTCGCAACATGAACAACGTGGCTTCATTTGTGTTGATTTGGAGTCACGTCACCTCTGCCGGTAAGATCGCGAACTAAAGAGAAAATGTTAATGAATGTTAGAAACACACAGTCCTAGTAAAGTTTTCGAACAACCTTGGCGCACACGGTACCTTGTGTGTCCTAACCACAGCTAGTTTCCAGTCATGACTGTCCGTATGTTAGACATGAAATCAGGCTTTTGAGTAATCATGAATTTGCTAATGCCTCCATAGCCATAGAAATGAAGTCAGGCATCAGCCACAACGTCATTTCTTATTCAATGCTGGTTTATTACCGCTGCGATGCAGTGCTGGCTCTACGCAGGGGAGGGAGGGGGCAACGCCCCCTCAAAAAGATGTCCTGCCCCCTCAAATCAAACTTTTAGAAGTGAAAAATCCGCTGATAGAAACACACGTTAATCGGCCACCTCTCTTCTCTCATGTCACCAGACACCAGGAAGTAACCGTTGCGCATCAGACTTTGCAGGAACCCCGCTTGGGATCTCAACAGCAAACCATTGTTCTTACAATAAGATTTTCTTCTTGTTTTATTTTCATTGTTCGGGAGCTTTCATTGAGGAGCGATCTCGTCGACGAGCGATCACGCCGAGGCTTCTTCCCTGTCGGGAAGTCGCCGAGCCACCAAACATCGGAGCCTTCCAGCGCCATCGGCTCCGCGGCCGGCGTTGGATTTTGCTCCAGCAAGTCCAGACCCGTGGCCCCGCTGGGGTTCCTCCTGGCGCCATCAGACTCGCGGCAGCATTAGGGTCCCACTCCAGCGTTGCCGGATTCGCGGCCGTCGCTGGACTTCGAGCCAGAAACGCTGGACCCGCGGCCGTTGCCGGACTTCGTCCCAGCAACGCCGGACCTGCGGACGTCGGCGGACTGCGTGCCAGCAACGCCGGACCCGCGGCCTTCACCGGACCTCTACCCACCTGCGCCGGACCAGCGATCATCCCCTCAGGAGCCCAGCTACCACCTGGCCCAGTAGGCAAACGCCATCAGCCCCACGAGGACACCCACCATCAGGCCTAGTAGGCTAACACCACCAGCCCAGGAGGAGAGCTACCATCAGGTATAGGTTGATAGCCGTGATGGCCATGAAAGTGCTTCAGAAGGACATGGAGGAGCTGAAGTTATCAATGAAAGTGATGTCTTCAAATGTGGAAACTATAATGAGGCAACAGGCGATTATTACAGAGCTGATGGGAGAGGTGAAGCAGCTCAAACAATTAAACATTGAACAAAATAAGAAAATTGTCAGCCTGGAAAATAGATTAGACAATTTGGAGCAGTACTCAAGAATGAGCGATGTCATCATCACAGGTTTAAGGATCAAACCACGGACCTACCACCAGGCTGTGAAAGGCCTTGCTTCAGAGGATAATCCTGAACATGAGGAGACAACAGAGGAGAAGGTAAAAAGTTTCCTCCAGAGTAAAGACATCGCCATTGACATTGTTAATATTGAGGCATGCCACACTCTGCCAACTAAGAGTCTAAAAAGTAAGCCTGTCATACCATCTATAATTGTCCGATTTACAAACAGGAAAAGTAAGATAAATCTGCTCAAACAAGGTAGAAAACTAAAAGGCACGAACGTGTACATTAATGAACACCTCACCAAGAAAAATGGTGAAATAGCTAAGAAAGCAAGAGATCTTAAGAAAAGCGGTAAAATACAGTCCACTTGGACTGCTGGTTGTAAGGTGTTCATCAAACCAGTTGGGGCAGCAGAAAGTTCTCATGGTCTCTGCATCAGTGCCATAGAGCAACTTAAGAGGTATGAAAAAGACTAGTAACCTGTACATTATTCTGCTGAACCTTAAGTTGTGGTACCTTTAGATCATGGAATGTAAAAAACCTGGTGAAATTATCAACCCACCATGAACCGTACTGACTAGAGATGCACCGATCCGATATCTGGATCGGATATCGGCCCCGATATCAACAAAATAGATGGATCGGGTATCGGACAATACAGCCGATCTGTGAGCCGATACTTTCCTTAATCTATTGGGACGCGGGCTACGTCATACGTCAGCAGCACGTGTGCCGCATGCCACGAGAGTTTTCTAAACAAACGCAAACATGGAGCGAACGTTCGCTTCTCTTCCCCGGGTTGCCAAGCGGACGTCAAACCCTGAGCGTTCGCTTCTCTTCGGGTTGCTAATGGGACGTCAAAGGCTGCGTGTTCGCTTCTCTCCCGAATGGGGGGGGGGGCGGAGGCTAATCGGATGTCAAACGCTGCGTGTTTGCTTCTCTTCCGGGGGGGTGTTAATGGGACGTCAAACGCTTTGTGTGGCGGGCTCCATCTAGTGTGGAAACTGAGAAGCTGAGCTCAAGCTTCTTGTGCGGGCCATATTCAATTATGTTTTCAGAATTTGCTGCGGGCCAATAAAAACTGGACCGTTAGTTTGGACACCCCTAATTTGGAGCAAAGAACTGTGTAGTCTGCCTGATGCCATTGGCTTTGGTCTTTTCTGTTCCACATGTAGAGTTATGTAGCTTGTTAAGTCAACCATAATATCGGATCGGTATCGGGTATCGACCGATACGCAAAGCCGCGGCATCGGTATCGGTATCGGAACTGAAAAAGTCGGATCGGTGCATCTCTAGTACTGACCAATGCCTTTCTTTTCCAACTGATGTGTTTAACAAATAAGCACTGATAACTGAAAATGAAGAACTTGATTTGAAAACATTTGACTTCACTGACCATAAGGGATTTGACATAGAGAACAATATTGATCCTGTGAATAACGTCTTCATCAACTACACTCAAAGGAACAGCAAATACTATACTGTAGAGCAATTTAACAAGAATGTAACAACAAATAGAGCAATATCAATTATACATTTTAATAGTAGGAGCCTGAAAGCAAACATCTCTAAGATCAAACAATGTTTAAAAGATATGAATAATCCGTTTACTGTAATTGCAATATCTGAAACCTGGTTAAAGGAAGATCAGTCTGAAAATATTGACATAGAGGGGTATGAGAGTTATACATTAAATAGGAAGGTAAAAAGATGTGGAGGAGTTGCTCTATTCGTAGATAAAAATTATAAGGGTAAGATAGTAAGAAGTATGTCTCAAGCAATAGATAATATTATGGAATGTATTACAATTGAAATAGAAATGGAATCATCCAAAAACATTCTGGTAAGCTGTGTATACAGATGTCCAGGTTCATGTATCGAGACATTTAGTGAACTATTATCAGGAATGTATGAAAGGAAAATCTATACGAAAATGGTGTACGTCTATGGCGATTATAATATAGATCTATTGAACCCACTTCAGCTGACTCCAGTAACAGAATTTATTAACTTAATGTACAGTATGAGTCTCTACCCTGGAATAAGCCGTTCGACTAGAATTACATCTCACAGTGCCACAATAATTGATAATATATTTACAAATGTAATTGAAAAGAAAGTTAAAAACTGGACTGATAATAAATGATTCAAGCGACCACCTGCCAGTGTTTGCAGTGATCCAGGACTGTACAAAGAAAAAAAAGGATGCTATAACTTTTAAAATGTGTAGAATGAACTCTGGTAATTCATTTAACTCATTCAAAAATGACCTTTTAAAACAAGACTGGAAAAAGGTATATGTGGGTGATGTAAATGAAGCCTACAACACATTCATGGCCATTATATCCGAACTTTATGATAAAAACTGTCCTCTTGTAAAGAAAGCAGTTAAACTAAATTCAGTGGAAAAAACATGGCTGACAAAGGAAATCTTAAGTGCTTGCAAGAAGAAAAACCTATTATACAAAGATTTCTTAAAGATAAGAACAAAGGAAGCTGAATTAAAATATAAGATCTATAAAAACAAATTCTTCCCATGGGCTCACCACCTGTGGGAGGGGCCAAAGGGGTCGGGTGCAGTTCGAGCTGGGCGGCGGCCAAAGGCAGGGACCTTGGCGGTCTGATCCCCGGCTGCATAAGCTGGCTCTTGGGACATGGAATGTCACCTCTCTGGCTGGAAAGGAGCCCGAGCTGGTGTGCGAGGCAGAAAAGTTCCGACTAGATATAGTCGGACTTGCCTCAACGCACAGTTTGGGTTCTGGTTGCTCTGGAGTTGCCCACGGTGAGAGGCGTCGAGCAGGTGTGGGTATACTTATTGCCCCCCGGCTGGGCGCCTGCACATTGGGGTTCACCCCGGTGAACGAGAGGGTAGCCTCCCTCCGCCTTCGGGTGGGGGGACGGGTCCTGACTGTTGTTTGTGTCTATGCACCAAACGGCAGCTCAGAGTACCCACCCTTCTTGGAGTCCCTGGAGGAAGTGCTGGAGAGCGCTCCTTCTGGGGACTCCATCGTTCTACTGGGTGACTTCAATGCTCACGTGGGCAATGACAGTGAGACCTGGAAGGGCATGATTGGGAGGAACGCCCCCCCCCAATCTGAACCGGAGCGGTGTTCTATTATTGGACTTCTGTGCTCGACACGGATTTTCTATAATGAACACCGTGTTCAAACATAAGGGTGTCCATGTGTGCACTTGGCACCAGGACACCCTAGGCCGCAGTTCGATGATCGACTTTGTAGTCGTGTCATCGGATTTGCGGCCGCATGTTTTGGACACTCGGGCGAAGAGAGGGGCGGAGCTGTCAACTGATCACCACCTGGTGGTGGGTTGGCTCCGATGGTGGGGGAAGATGCCGGTCCGACCTGGGAACGTCTGGTGGAATCCCCTGTCAGGAAGAGCTTCAACTCCCACCTCCGGCAGAGCTATTCACACGTCCCGGGGGAGGCGGGGGACATTGAGTCCGAGTGGACCTTGTTCCGCGCCTCCATTGTTGAGGCGGCCGACCGGAGCTGTGGCCGTAAGGTCATTGGTGCCTGTCGTGGCGGCAATCCCCGAACCCGCTGGTGGACACCGGCGGTAAGGGATGCCGTCAAGCTGAAGGAGTCCTATCGGGCCGTTTTGGCGTGCGGGACTCCGGAGGCAGCTGACAGGTACCGGATGGCCAAGCGGAACGCGGCTTCGGCGGTTGCTGAGGCAAAAACCCGGACGTGGGAGGAGTTTGGCGAGGCCATGGAGAATGACCTCCGGACGGCTTCGAAGAAATTCTGGTCCACCATCCGGCGTCTCAGGAGGGGGAAGCAGTGCAACATCAACACTGTTTACAGTGGAGATGGCGTGCTGCTGACCTCGACTTGGGACGTCGTGTGTCGATGGGGAGAATACTTCGAAGACCTCCTCAATTCCACCAACACGCCTTCCATTGTGGAAGCGGGGCCTGGGGACTCTGAGGCGGACTCTCCAATCTCTGGGGTCGAAGTCACCGAGGTAGTTAAAAAACTCCTCGGTGGCAGGGCGATCGGTGGATGAGATCCGCCCGGATTTCTTAAGGGCTCTGGATGTTGTGGGGCTGTCATGGCTGACACGTCTCTACAACATCGCGTGGACATCGGGGACAGTGCCTCTGGATTGGCAGACTGGGTTGGTGGTTCCCCTCTTTAAGAAGGGGGACCGGAGGGTGTGTTCCAATTACAGGGGAATTACACTCCTCAGCCTCCCTGGTAAGGTCTATTCAGGGGTGCTGGAGAGGAGGGTCCGTCGGGAGGTCGAACCTCGGATTCAGGAGGAACAGTGTGGCTTTCGTCCTGGCCGTGGAACAGTGGACCAGCTCTTCACCCTCAGCAGGATCCTCGAGGGTGCATGGGAGTTCGCCCAACCAGTCCACATGTGTTTTGTGGACTTGGAGAAGGCGTTCGACCGTGTCCCTCGGGAGGTTCTGTGGGAAGTGCTTCGGGAGTACGGGGTACCGAGCCAACTGATGAAGGCGGTTCGGTCCCTGTATCACCGATGCCAGAGTTTGGTCCGCATTTCCGGCAGTAAGTCGGATTCGTTCTCAGTGAGGGTTGGACTCCGCCAAGGCTGCCCTTTGTCACCGATTCTGTTCATAGTTTTTATGGACAGAATTTCTAGGCGCAGCCGAGGCGTTGAGGGTGTCCGGTTTGGGGACCTCAGCATCGCGTCTCTGCTTTTTGCAGACGACGTGGTGCTGTTGGCTTCTTCAGGCCGTGATCTCCAGCTCTCACTGGAGCGGTTCGCAGCCGAGTGTGAAGCGGTCGGGATGAGGGTCAGCACCTCCAAATCCGAGTCCATGGTCCTCGATCGGAAAAGGGTAGAATGCCCTCTCCGGATCGGGGATGAGATCCTGCCCCAAGTGGAGGAGTTTAAGTATCTTGGGGTCTTGTTCACGAGTGAGGGGAGGATGGAGCGCGAGATCGACAGGCGGATCGGTGCAGCGTCGGCAGTAATGCGGACTTTGTACCGGTCCGTCCTGGTAAAGAGAGAGCTGAGCCAAAAGGCAAAGCTCTCAATTTACCGGTCGATTTACGCTCCTACCCTCACCTATGGTCATGAGCTATGGGTCGTGACCGAAAGAACGAGATTTCGGATACAAGCGGCCGAAATGAGTTTTCTCCGCAGGATGTCCGGGCTCTCCCTTAGAGATAGGGTGAGAAGTTCGGTCATCCGGGAGAGACTCTGAGTAGAGTCGCTGCTCCTCCACGTTGAGAGGAGCCAGATGAGGTGGCTCGGGCATCTCATCAGGATGCCTCCTGGACGCCTCCCTGGGGAGGTGTTCCGGGCATGTCCCACCGGTAGGAGACCCCGGGGACGACCCAGGACGCGCTGGAGAGACTATGTCTCTCAGCTGGCCTGGAAACGCCTTGGGATCCCCCGGGATGAGCTAGATGAAGTGGCTGGGGAGAGGGAAGTCTGGGAGTCCCTCCTGAAGCTGCTGCCCCCGCGACCCGACCCCGGATAAGCGGAAGAAGATGGATGGATGGATGGATAAAAACAAATTGATTAAAATAATGAGAATCAATAAAAGGGACTACTATAGCAAGATACTGGAGGAAAACAAGAGTAATACAATAATAACATGGAAAGTGTTAAATGAGGTTATTAAAAACAGAACTGGAAAGCCAGGATATCCTTCTTACTTTGTAAACAGTAATAACATTCCTATGAATGATCTTACTATGATTGCAGAGGAGTTCGATGATTACTATGTTGGTATTGGGCCTACTTTGGCAGAGGAAGTAGCAAAAAAAGGGAGTACAAGTGACCTACTTAAGGATGTACCCATAGCCGAAAGTATGGTTCTAATGGGAACGAATGAGAAGGAAATAATAGAAATTGTTAGAGAATTTAAAGGTAAAAAGTCAACCGACTGTAACGGGATAGATATGTCACTTGTTAAAAATATCATTGAATGTGTCGTGAAACCCCTTACACATATCTGCAACCAATCTCTGACAAATGGTGTTTTTCCAAGTGAAATGAAAACTGCTAAAATTATCCCGATATATAAAGCTGGGGACAAACACACATTCTCAAATTATACGCCAATATCTCTACTCCCACAATTCTCTAAAATATTGGAAAAAATATTTGATAAATGGCTTGATGATTTTATTACAAAACAAAATATTCTGTGTGACCAACAGTATGGATTTTGGAAAAATAGGACCACCACACTAGCTTTGTTGGATTTCGTAGCTGAAATAACAGCTATTGAAAATAGACGATATGTTGTAGGTGTTTTCTTGGATCTTAAGAAAGCTTTTGATACTGTAAATTATGAAATACTGTTAACAAAACTTGAAAGATATGGGATACAAGGTATGTCACTCACTTGGTTAAACAGTTATTTATCAAACAGGACTCAATGTGTGCAACTTATGGACTGTAAATCAAAACTAAAACAGGTAAAGTGTGGTGTTCCTCAGGGCTCAATATTAGGCCCCTTGTTATTTATTTTGTATGTCAATGATATATGCAAGGTCTCCAGGTTACTCAAGGCCGTACTTTTTGCAGATGACACAAACCTGCTTTGCAGTGGGGAGGACCTGGATCAACTATTGGATACTGTGGGTATTGAAATGGAAAAATTACAGAGTTGGTTTGACACAAATAAACTAACACTAAATTTAAGTAAAACAAAGTATATTATATTTGGAAACCGTCCGACCAACACAGACAAAATTCTTACAATAAATAATATAGAAATAGAAAGAGTAAATGAAGTAAAATTTCTTGGAGTGCTTATAAGATAAGATAAGAGGAACTTTATTAATCTCACGTGTGAGAAACTGAGTGTAACAACAGCCCGATTTACAGGAAGGTACAAGTAGGGGGAAAAGGTGCAAAAAAGAGACTTCTGGACCGTAGTCCTCCGGCACAAAAAAAATAGAATACAATATAAAAAGAAAAATATGGAAAAATAACAACAATTGTAGTAAAACTAAAAATATAAGCTATGAATATTTACAAAAAGAGGATAAAAATGTAGTGGTAAAGTGTCGTAAAGTGTATGAAGTGTATGAGTTAAGTAATGCTAATAAAAGAAATAAAATAAATAGTGCACAGGTTATGGAAGTGAAATAGATCTAGGCATTGTGTGGCAGAGGATATTGCACATTGGAAGAATTGCACGTTATGGGGAAAGTATTGCACAGAAGGATGTGTTTACAGGTTGTCATTGTACAGCCTGATTGCGGTGGGGATGAAGGAGCTGCGGTAGCGTTCCTTCTTACACGGGGGGAGTCTGAGTCTCTGACTGAAGGAGCTGCTCAAGTTCTCCAAGGTCAGATGCAGTGGGTGAGAGGGGTTGTTCCTTATGGATGCTAGCCTGGCTAGCACCCTCCTCTCGCCCACCTCCTCAACAGTGTCTAGAGGGCAGCCCACCACAGAGCTGGCCCTCTTAACCAGTTTGTTGAGCCTCTTCCTATCCCTCTCTGTGCTGCTCGGAGCCCAACAGACCACAGCGTAGAGGATAGCAGAGGCTACCACTGAGTCATAGAAGGTTTTTAGCAGAGGCCTGCTCACTCCAAAGGAGCTGAGTCTCCTCAGGAGATGGAGGCGGCTCTGTCCCTTCTTGTAGACGGCGTTCATGTGATCCGTCCAGTTCAGTTTATTGTTGAGGTGAACACCCAGGTACCTGAAACTGTCCACGACCTCAATGTCCTGACCCTGGATGTTCACCGGTGAGTGGGGAGGTGCTCCTCTCCTAAAGTCAATCACCAGCTCCTTCGTCTTACTGGTGTTCAAGCACAGGTGATTGTGCTCACACCAGTCCACAAAGGCGCTGATGGCCGACAGGTACTCCAGCTCGCCCCCCTTAGACATACAGCCAACTATGGTTGAGTCATCGGAGAACTTCTGGAGATGGCAGATGTCAGTGTTATGCGTGAAGTCCGAGGTGTACAGTGTGAAAAGAAATGGGGACAGGACTGTGCCCTGAGGTGCTCCAGTGCTGCAGACTACCACCTCTGATCGGCAGCCACGCAGTTGCACGTACTGGGGCCGGTTAGTGAGGTAGTCAATGGTCCAGTCAGTGAGGTGATGGTCCACTCCAGTGTCTAGCAGCTTCACTCGTAGCAGGGCCGGCGAGATGGTGTTGAAGGCACTGGAGAAGTCAAAGAACATGACCCTCACAGCGCTGCCGGCGGACTCCAGGTGGGTGAGCGTCCGCTGCAGCAGGTAGATGACGGCGTCTTCCACCCCAATGCCGATCTTGTAGGCAAACTGCAGCGGATCCAGAGTGGGGCTCACCACGGAGCGGAGGTGGCTGAGGACCAGGCGTTCCATCACCTTCATGATGTGGGAAGTGAGGGCGACGGGTCTGAAGTGGTCCGGTTCCTTGGCGTGCGGTGTTTTGGGAACTGGGACGATGGAGGATGTCTTCCATACGCTAGGCACCTTCGCCAGGCTGAGGCTCAGGTTGAGGAGGTGGCATAGAACATGGCAGAGATCATCAGCACATGTCCGTAGCAGCCTGGGGGAGATGCCATCCGGACCCGGGGCCTTTCTCTGTTTCAGCCTCCCCAGCTCTCTCCTCACCTGAGCAGGAGTGAAGGAGAGGGGAGGGGGCTGAGATGAGGTTGAAGGCCGTGGTGAGTCATTGGGGGAGATGGGTGATTGTCCATGTGGTGGGCGGGAGGGTGTTAAGTGGCCATGAAGCAGGGGGGAGTGGGTTGATTGTCCATGAGGCAGGCGGGGGGGTGGATCCAGGTATCCAGGCAATGGGAGGCTGGGGGGGGCAGCGGGCAGGGGGGTGAGAGGGAGTGGGGACAGGCCAAAACGGTTGAAGTGCTGGTTAAGCTCATCCGCCCAGCGTTGATCCCCGTTAATGCTGCCACACGCTCTCCGTCCAGAACCAGACATAGTCCTCAGGCCACGCCACACATCCCGCACGTTCTTCTGTGCGAGTTCCTCCTCCACCTTCCTAGCGAAGTCCCGCTTTGCTTCGCGGATCGTCCTCTGGAGCAGATGCTGCAGCCTCTTCTGCTCCTCTCTGTCCCCGCGTCTAAAAGCCCACCACTTCTTGTTGATAAGGGCTTTCAGATGCGGGGTCATCCAGGGGTGGTTATTTGAGTAGCAACGCACCCTCTTAGTAGGTATTGTGCTCTCAACGCAGAAATTAATATAGTCCGTGATGCAGTCAGTGAGGGCGTCGATGTCCTCGCCATGATCACTGTAGAAAACTTCCCAGTCGGTAGACTCAAGGCAGCTTCTCAGATGCTCGATGGCTTCCTCGCTCCAAACCCTCACTTCCTTTACCTGCGGGGGTTCTCTTCTCACCTTGGGTGAGTATTGGGAGGTGAGTAGTACCAGGTTGTGGTCTGAACGGCCCAGTGGGGGGAGGGCAGAGGCTGTGAATGCTCCCTCAGCATTGCAATAGAAGTGGTCCAGTATCTTATTGTCCCTGGTAGCACAGTTTACGTACTGAGTGAAGGTGGGCAGCGTGGAAGACAGAGAGGCATGATTGAAATCACCGGTAATTGCAATGAAGGCCCGTGGATGGTCTGTCTGCAGCTTGCACACGGCGCTGTGAATGACGTCACGCGCGCGCGCCGCATTTGCAGACGGGGGAATGTAGACACACACCAGAATAATATGTCCAAATTCCCTCGGGAGGTAGTAAGGTCTCATGCTTATAGTCAGAAACTCGATGTCCTCGGAGCAGTGTTTCTCTCTGACGTAAACATGGGACTGCTTGCACCACGCTTCATTTATGTAAACCGCGATTCCACCGCCTCTCGTCTTACCGCTCTGAGCTGCGCTCCTATCCGCTCTCTCCAGTCTGAACCCGGGTAGAGAAACAGCGGAGTCCGGGATGGTGTCAGTCAGCCACGATTCAGAAAAACACAGCAGACTCGCGTCCCTGTAAAGTCCGTTGAATCGTGTCAGGGCCGCGAGCTCATCCATCTTCCCGTGTAGCGAGCGGACATTTCCCGTTACAACGGACGGTAAACACGGCTGCTTTTTCCTCTTTCCCGATCCTCTACAGCCTCTCCTCCGTCTTCTTAGTTCCTCCGGAACCTTAGGTTTCGTGGCGAAGTAGAAGGATCCGGGTCGTGCGGCAAGCAGCTGGTCTCGGCTGTAAACAATGAGACTCGCGGCGACTCCACTGAATGCACCACCACGTGCCGGTTGAAAAAGTAACGAAAAAAGAAGGACTACGGCCAAAAAAGCTCCCGAACTAGGTTTAACATGTGCAGGCTCGCACAAGGTTCCCCCTAGTAGAGAGAAAAACTTAGAAAGAAAACTAGAAATAATAAATAAAAGTGAAAAAGGGGGGAAAGAGGGGAGAGCTGTTGCTACAGGCTGCACACAGGGCGGCGCCATCTTCAATAAATTATTTATAGATAATAAATTAAGTTGGAAACCACATATAATGTATATCAAATCAAAAATTTCGAAATCACTAGCAGTATTGTTAGAAAAATGTATATATATGTTATCATGCGTTCTCTAATCAATGCCTTACTGCAATATTACTGCAATATATGCTTGCTGTTTGGCCTTGCTGTTTTTATGATGTACCACAGAAGGACAGTTCCTTTCTAACAAAGACCACTTTGTTAGACAACATGCCTCATTGCTGTCCTGCACCCCAGATGAACCTCCAAGTGACCATTAAAGTCAGGGTTTTCCTAACTATCTTTATCGTAGGATTAGGTTGGAATGTATATAACCAGTAATAAATAACTTAGCTTGTTGCATCCTACACAATGTCGTAAAACTTCCCTTGCTATGTTTTAACTAGAGGTCAAAGGTTTTTTCTTTTGTATCCAGTCCACTCAAACTCCTCTTCCCAGATGTTCTTATCAGTATGTAAACATCTAGTGTCTCACACTGTGGGTAGGGCAAATCCAAATAAAAAGAGCGGGAGTGCCTACAGATTTTTAGTGTGTGTAGAGATTGTCTCAAGCTATCTGTACTGCACTCCTCGCGAGAAAAGACTTAATATTCTGTCTCAATTGTGGTTTGTTTGCTGTTGCTCTTCTATTCACTTATTCAGTCAGCGAAATAAACCTGACAGAAATTGGGGGCTCGTCCGGGATCTCAACACGCCCTGAACGGTTCCAGCGGGCTCTTCGACGCAGGCGAAAATCCTCGGCCGAGGTAAACAAAAGCCCTTTGACGGGACTGTCTCGATCAGTCCGGCTGGACACCGGGAGGGTTGACGAGATCTTCCGAGGAAGAGAATCAGCAGACCGTGGGTAGGAATATTAATTCTACTAAATAGAAACAGTTAAATTCCGCAGGGGCGGATGTGGAGCCCCCTAGCTTTCAAGCTAGTTAAATTCTGCAGCAGGAGGGGCGGACTCCTCTGTTATTAAAAAAACAAAACAAAAAAACCTTGAGAATTCTAGACCCTATCAAGTACAACTAGAAACAGTTAAATTCTGCAGGGGCGGATGTGGAGCCCCCTAACGTTTTATGTTAGTTAAATTCCGCAGCAGGAGGGTTAGACTCCTCTGTTCTTAAAAAAAAAACGCGCGTGGTATGCTTGTGAACGGTTTGACTGAGAGTGATCTCATTTGAGCGCTCCTCTTAAATAGTAAGCGAAAGTCCCTACCCCGACATGAACTAAAATGCAAAGATTGGAAAATAATTGAAAGGCAGGATCCCAACCGATTAAAAAAAGATTTCGATAAATGGGTTAAAAAATATAAATTTGAGGGACAACCAAATTATTAGGACTTAGAGGTGCCATAAACGAAACAACATAAATAAATCTTAAAGAAATTAAAGAAGGCATCTGATGATGTAGTGTTTTGGGAGAGAGAGAAAGAGAGAGAGCTCAGAAAGCACTGTATTGCAGGTAGGAAGATGATGAGACTGGGCCTAACAGTAGGCAGGCAAGAGAAAACCAAAATTTACAGAGTTAGAGAAGAAGGGAGAAGTCTAGAGAAAGTAGAGAAGCACGTAGAGAAAACACATGCTACAAATTCAAAACTAAAGATCATAGCGGGAGGAATACATAAATCACGCCCTCCATGCAGAAAGAGTAGTAATAGACAAACAAAAATGAAAACAAATGAAAGCTTCAAAAAACACTTTTTTGGTAGACCAGGATAGTGACACTTTTTACCAAAATGCAGGCAGAGGACAGAAAGGCCAGAGAGGGCGAGCAATACCCAACAGAGAAGGCTTTAGAGGCCGAGGAAGAGGAGTTGTGCAACCTCCAATAGAATGCTGGAGTTGCGGAGAAAACGGTCACGTGGCACGTGACTGCACAAATTAACAGAAACACTATGACTAGGCCAAAATCAAATCAGATCAGGTTTCCATGTAATGAAGTGGGAACCTGGCTGCCAAAATTAAGGAGAAATTAGCTTAAATATAAGGAGATATTTATTTTAAAAGGATAAAGTAAGATAAAGAAACATTGAAGTTAAGATTTGCTAAATAAATAGAAAATAATTACACATAGTTTCTAAAAGTGAAATAGAGAATAAATCAGACAAGTAATACGAGCAAAAAGATGTTCTTCTTAGTGCTTCTATGTGTTCTTATATGTTGTGCGTCATCCTTTTGTGCTGGTGTGTGTGTGCGCGTGTGCGCGCAGAGGATCCTCATGAATGGGTGTGTGTATGAGTGCGAGTAAGATGTGTGTTCTATGGAAGAAATCAGTCATGGAGAATGTTCTGGAGACTGTTGAGCAATACTAGGGAAATTGAGAAGTGGATGATGGTGTGTTTAAGTTGGTTGGAGAAACTGAGATGAGCAAGGTGTGTGCAATAGAGAAAATAAGGCGTGTGGCAGAGAGTTACGAGAACGGTGGCTTGATAGGATGGGAATAAGAGACAGCAAATGTTGTGTAGAAGACTGAAAGATGTTGAAGGTGAACATGATGGGGGAGGGCAACAGCAAAGTTGGCCTGCCCTTTGAGAAGGTGAAACTGATAAGCGTGCCTGCGCTCGCGCGTCGTCGCGGGGCGGGGCTGTCCGCGTGGGCCTTTGCTATGCTCGTGTGGGCGGTGGGCCGGCCGGCATCATGGTTGTTGCAGGAAATGGCCAGCCTGTCACCAATCAACGTTGATGCTGCGCCCCCCCCCCTCGCACGAGGGGTGCTGTGGCTGCAGGCGAAGCAGGGACAGTGTGATTTTCTCAGAGAGTGATGCTTAAGGAAGATGTGACAATATTTGCATGAAGGATAAAAGGCACTGATGAGAAAACAAAAGTATAACCAAAACGTCAAAACAGAGGATGACGTTTGCGCAGCGTTGTTTGTTTGTATTGTTTGTGAGCTGTGTCTCTGCTGTAAGTTTTTGTGTTGTCTGTGTGCTGTCAGTGTTATGTGTTAAAATTGGCTAATGTAGGTGCACAAAAGAATTTTCTAGATTGTAGTCTACATTTTTTGCACCGCAAAACAAAAGCAATTTTGTGAAAATAAGAAGAAAAGAAAGGCAAGCAATTTTTGTGGGCAGGAACTGGTCCACACTGCATTAATGCCTATCCCTGATGAAACCAAATTTGAGAGATGGAAAGAACTTGCTTTCTGGAATTGGATGAAGCAAAATTATTAAATAACAACATTTCAAAGCTAAATTTAGAAAAAATAGTCGATTGGTTGTGTAAAGACTACACAAGTTTTTACATTTGAGGATAAGAGAGTGATTGAGTTAGTTAAAGTTAAGAAACAACAAGAATTGTCTATTATATTAATTTACTGGCGGTTATTTTGTTAGTTTTTATCTTTATCTTGATTGGTTTGACACCTGGAGGGAGGAAAGATTAGGATGTGGAACACGGGTTGAGACAACCAGTTACACACGCAAAACATGTGTGCACTGGGACACTGAGAAGCATTTTGAAAGGTGTGTCAAAATTAAATGAAGATGAAATCATATGTAGTAATACAACGCTTTACTACATATGGATTCTCTAAATCGTACAATTGAGTAAAATAAAACATACTTTTTGACTTTTGTTCAAATTACTAAGATTCTTGTGATAAACGATGAGAAACTGATTGAAAAGAAACTACAAGAAACTACAACTAAGCTAGTTGTGGAAGCAGTCCAATTGCCAAGACAAATAGCTATGTGCACGTGTGCAGGGCACGCACGAGACTGATAAGGTGTCAAGAGGTAACAAGCTTGCAGACGGAACCGCATAGCTGCAGTGCAAAAGACGCTTCAAATTTTATACACACAAGAAGCGGATTGAATTACTGAAACATTTTTAAAGATGTGCAGCGACAAAGTCCATAGACTGAAATTCAATCATGGACAAAAAGAGGGGCAAGAGTAGAGAATGGCATCTATAAATGACCAGAAGACAGACCTATCCTACCAAAGAACCTATACCAATTGGCAGCAATATTGAGCCATAGTGCGTGTCACATGGCTCAAGAGGAGGGATAGTGGGGCAGGTCAGTCAGCTTTATACAACATACGGATTTGATTCATATTTCAAAACAAAAAATTTTTTTGTAGAGCTTGTTTAACATGCGCTAAACACAATCCACAGGGTTATACTGCCTGGTCATAATAGATGCATTCTCAAAATGGTTTGATTTGGTTTAAACAATATCGAGATATGGGATTTTGAAAATTAATTCTCGTGACAGAACTGGTATAAAGTGTGAAAATGTGCATGGGAAAAATGGAAGATCATGGACAAAATGTTTAGATCTGGTCAAACTGTACATAAATATTACAAGTACTGTGGGTTTAACCCCGTATGAAAAATTGTTTGGGCGACAATATAGATTACCATGTTTTAAAACCAAGTGGGAAGCTAAGGATGATTTAAATTTGGCATTTACATTTTATATTTATAATTAAAATTTTAAAGGCAAAAAGAACAAAGCACGTTCTCATTAAGAGCAGTGAAAACAAAACACTGGTGTTCTTCCAAGTGGGAAGGGCCACATTGAATATTGATAATTACGTCAACTGCCATTAAAATAGCAGAAAGGCCAGTTGAGGTGGTCCTCGCAAATTACAAAAGGGTAATTTCTTTTGAGGTAACGTTCAATCGGGAAAAAGTGACCCAAAGGGAGCCTTACCTCTTAGAGAAATGCCGGGAACAAGAAAATGGAACAATGACGTTATTGCATGTAAGATGGCTATCTTTGTTGCCACTTTGTTAACTTCAGCAATATGGTATTTGTGGGAACTAAGTCATAATGAGTAGGGGAGAGATGAGTGAACAACTTATATTGGTCACTCCAAAATCTTTTTTTAATTATGCTGCATTGTAGCAATTTAAAAGATCAATTTGACCTTTGCAGGATGATCTGCAGTGTCAGATCTGGACTGCCATGAGAGTATGATGTTTATATGTATACTTTGTCAACAACCGCTGTAGATGTTAACGAATGGGATGAATATATCTAAAGTGAATGTGGATAATTTGTTTCAGGTAACTAGTATAAGAATAAACTGCTAAGCGAAACAATTGATTGCTAATGGCAAAACAAGCTGTAAAGACAATTGAATATGTCATGTGTATGGGTTTGCGACCATTGCTTTATGTTCTACCGTCACCATTGATCAAAGATCGTGTGAAGTCTATCACGTCGATTGGATTGTAAGATGTGTGACAGAGCATTCTATATAGTAATATCCATTGAAGAAAGAAAAAAGAAGCCATTGCTTTCAGAGAATGTAGTCAAGCTAAATTGTAAATGTATCAACATCCCAAGATCTGAAAAGAGTAAAGAAAAAAAAAAAAGCTGGTAAAAACCAAAATATCTTTGAATTTGACAGCCGATGATGATCTGACCGAAATTGATGCAATTGGTGTTCCCGGAGGAGTGCCGGATAAGTGTAAGCTGGTGAATCAGATAGCTGGTTTTGAATCCTCCAAGTGACCATTAAAGTCAGGGTTTTCCTAACTATCTTTATCGTAGGATTAGGTTGGAATGTATATAACCAGTAATAACTTAGCTTGTTGCATCCTACACAATGTCGTAAAACTTCCCTTGCAATGTTTTAACTAGAGGCCAAAGGTTTTTTCTTTTGTATCCAGTCCACTCAAACTGCTCTTCCCAGATGTTCTTATCAGTATGTAAACATCTAGTGTCTCACACTGTGGGTAGGGCAAATCCAAATAAAAAGAGCGGGAGTGCCTACAGATTTTTAGTGTGTGTAGAGATTGTCTCAAGCTATCTGTACTGCACTCCTTGCGAGAAAAGACTTAAAATTCTGTCTCAATTGTGGTTTGTTTGCTGTTGCTCTTCTATTCACTTATTCAGTCAGCGAAATAAACCTGACAAGTATTATATAAAGTAAAAGACCTGTGTGGAGGTGTGGGGCAATACATACATAACAAACACAGATCCAATTTTCATTCTTCAAAAAAAAGCAATTAGATGTCAGGAGGCAAAGGCAGGGCAACCAAGTGCAGCACAATCCTTTATTGCCAAAGGGGAAATGGAACGCCGGACCTGCGGTCGGGCTGGCGTGGCAGAGCACAGCGCGTAGGAGTAGTCGGAGGCAGGCAGGCAGTCGCAGGACGAGCACGTTGTCAGGACCGGCGGCGAGCTGAAGCGTGGTCGAAGGGCGAGCAAGTTGTCAGGACAGGCGGCGAGCAGAAGCGTGGTCGAAGATCACGGAAGCAGGTGGCTACAAAGATCGGTCCGGGGGAAAAAGGCAGGAGTATCACAGGCAGGGTAAGCAGACGAACTGACAACCACCTGGCAGAACACAGAGAGGTTAAGTAGGGGACCTAACGAGCTGTAGCAGGTGCTGGCAATTCACTGAGTAGGGCTTGGCTGGAAGTCAGGTGACGCGGAGGCGTGACATAAGACTTGTAAATAATGCTGATTATAGAGAACCAACTAACCCTCTCTTTATTAAATTGAACTCACTGAAATATAACGACCTAGTCGACTTTAAAACCATCCAACTCATGTACAAAATAAAAAATAATTAATTACCACACAGTATCCAGAGGTTGTTTGAGTGGAGGGAAAGTACCTATTATTTAAGAGGAACACGTATGTTTAAAAGAGATTTGGTGAGAACAAACTTGAAGTTACATTGTATAACAGTTAGAGGTGTGGAATTATGGAACACCAGCAGTGAAGAATTAAAGAACTGTAGTACCTTACCTAAGTTTAAAAAAATGTATAAGGACAAAATATTGACGGGATACCGTAACATGCTGTGAAGTTGTTTAAGTTGCTTTTGTATTTATCTAAAGAAAATATATAGATATATGGATTCCAAAGAAAAGATGGCTCAATATATCGTGAATGAATCGCAGCAGGCTTTAAGATATCGGCAAATATCGTATCGTAGTTCTTTGTATTGATATGATATCGTATCGTGACAAAACCCGCGATTTACACCCCTATTAAAAATGTGTAAAAAAAAAAAAAAAAAGAGAACATGCCCCCTTCACATTTCTGACTGCCCCCTCTTATGTGCATTCCTAGAACCGGCCCTGCTGCGATGTCATAAAAGGGAGGTTTGCATCGTAGTCTGTATTTTTGGACTAACGCTAATTAGCCATGTCACGACTTACGCAAAATGCTTCTATTTATATCACAGATCACCCGGATTACCACAACTGCAATATTTGTAAATCAAGGCTCAAAGCCAGTGGTAGAAGCAGGGCACAAGGCATTTCCGAAACAAATGCTCTGCCAAATAAATAAATGCATGAATAAACCACGATTCAAAATGATTTCGATCACCAGCATCCTCATGATTTGTCGACAAATCTTGGTAACCCTATAGGTCGTTGAGGCAAGAAATTCCACCGATAAGGTAGCAGCCATTTTTATTGCGGTGTTGTTCATACATCGCAGGCAAATATGTTGAAAAATATTTGCTCCCCTCGGATAGTGTATCTTGGGTCATATATTTGAAAGTTTTTAAAGTCCACCTCTTCTGCAGTCTGTATTGACATCATGTCTTTGGTCAGACAATACTATGTGGCAGCTACAGTAATATCATACCTCATCCACTTTTTTTATTTGGAAGGAGTGCACCTAATGACTGCTCCAACAATGCTCTGATGAGACTTTTGTTAATTTTTCTAGAAAGAAAACCAACTGTTTTTGTCCTCCTCGTGTGTCTCAATAGCCTGCTCATTTGTTTTTTCACCTTTGGATGGAAAGGTTTTGCTGAATAATTTGTAAATGATTGTATTTTAATGTACAGCATATCTAATCTTATGCAGCCAAACCACCGCTGCACAACAGAAGGAGGTTCCCCATTAGGTAAGAAATCTTTATTTCGGGATAAAGTAACAGGGGTTTGGCAATGAAAGGAGGAATCAGGAAACGTTTTCTTCCACCAGCATCAAGTAGTGGCCTGGCCATTATCCTGCCAAGAAGTATGGCTTTATATCCCTCTGACCACTGCACATGTAATTTCAAAGACAAATTGACGCTGTATAGGCCGCAAAAGGAGCCCCTTATTGTGGTCTAAAATTGGGTGTTCATTATTAGATGTTGCAGCGCTGCTTTTGGTCACTGACATTGTTGGTATGCATTAGAGAATGTGCATACACCTGAAGGGACACAATCATTTATACGGAATACTTCATCATGTCCCGATGTTGCACCCGCAAAAAGAAAGACGCATCACATTTGCGTTCTTCATTTTCACAACTTTACTTTCCTCGGTTGACTCGGAGATTACACGAAGCATTTTTTTTCCATCCAACGCACATCCACTCAGTAGCTTTTTTTCTCTGTCCCCCTCTTATTACGTCACAAGCCACTTCAACACTCGAAGTCTAACCTCTGTCCTGACAAAAGCTACAAGAACTGCAAAAAAGTAAAATATATGACAAAATAACAATTACCGTTTTTTCATGTATAATACGCCCCCATGTATAATACGCACCCTAAAAATGGCATGTTGATGCTGGAAAAAAAGCCTGTACCCATGTATAATACGCACCCAATTTTTTTTTATTTTTTTTTATTTTTTTATTTTTTTCTTAAGTCCCAATGATCGTCACACACGCAGGGAGGCAATGAGTCCCATTTTTATAGTCTTTGGTATGGTCTTTGTTGCCGTTGATTTCTCCGACTGCCCCGTGAGGCACCACCGTGATCAGTGCGGACGTGAAAAAGGCGGGAGAGACGCTGAAGAGGAATAAAAACACCCTTGGAAACCAAAACTTGCCCCTCGTCGTGACTCGGAGCCGCAACAAATGTTTCGGATTTGTGTAGGGTACATTGTGACAGCAAACGAGCAGGTGATCGAGCAAGCGTCTGATACGAGAGCATTGCGGTCGTATGGAGCGTGTTTGAAGTGAACAGCAGAGACGAAAGGAACAAGGCAAAGTGTTGTGAAATAAAATATTACCTGTAATACGCATTTTGTTATTTGCTGATTGAAACTGCTAATTAAACTGTGAATTGAAACTAGTAGGAAGAAAACAACTCTCGCTCTTTATATAGCTAACGTGTCTTGCGCATCCTCTCTGCGCATCGGATCCATAGTGCGCATGCACAGTCATACTGCCTCCGTATGACGTCCGGTCCGCGATGGAGATTAAAAAACAAACAATATTTGACAATAACACACCATCAAGGATTGCACCATCGCATCAAACGATGTGTCGTCAATTATGAATTTTACTGACTAAGTGTGTTGGGCAGGATGGCTGAATGCGATGCGCAATTGACAACAAACAAGAAAAAAGGTGATTTCAAGTTTTATTTCGAGGGAGATTTGTCATGTCTCGTCCCCAGTTTTGCTATGTGTCTAGGTTGCCATAGTTTCTGTTCGCGTCGCCCCTCCCTTCCTGTGTCACCTCAATCAATGTAACGTGTTTTGTATTTAAGTCCTGTCTGCCCCTCGCTCACCGTCGGATCATTGCATGTGTTACTGTCATGATGTCTGTTTGGTTTCTGTTCCTTTCTTTGGTAATGTCACCCTGTCTTTTTGTTCCACGACTTTGTCGGTCAGTCCTGTTGTTGGTTTTGTTGTACCATGATTTTCTTTAAAATAATTTTTTTCTTTTTTTTTTTTCAATTTGTACCCATGTATAATGCGCACCCCAGATTTTAGGACAATAAATTAGTTAAATTTTGCGCATTATGCACGGAAAAAAACGGTATTATGGCTTATACCCACGCCCGGTCCTACTCTACGGAGCTCTCTTTCATCTCCGTGGAATTCGGGGGCTGGCGCTCGGCCGGGTGGCTGTTCAGGGACGGTGGATGGGGCTCGGACATGGCTTTTACGCACGCCCGGTCCTACTCTACTGAGCTCTCTTTCACCTCCGTTGATGGAAGTCGAGGGCCGGCGCTCTGCCGGGTGGCTGTCCGGAGACGGTGGATGGGGCTCGGTCATGGCTTTTACGCACGCTCGGTCCTATTCTATGGATCTTTCTTCCACCTCCGTGGCTGGAAGTCCACGCCACCACACGCCTGGAAGTTTGTTTTGTTAAATAAAGAGCTGTTTACCAAACCCACGTCTTTCTTTGTACTTTGTTAAGGCTACAATATAGTTATATACTAGATCTGTGGAATAACGACGAGACTGACGTCAGGGCTCACGCGCGGCGTTGTTGACAAAGGACGAAGAATTTGATCGATGGATTTAATGATTTAGAGTGCACAGATGGTTCGATAATATTATTGCTTATATAATAGTTATTTGATTTCTAATTTATATATCGTTATATGGGCCTGTGGAATATTTTGAAGTGCAAGCGCCGTCAGCGGACCGCACCCATTGTTGACGAAGGACGATCGATGGATTTAATGAATTAGAGCAGTGCTTCTCAAATAGTGGGGCGCGCCCCCCTTGGGGGCCGCGGTGCTATTCCTGGGGGGGCGCGTGTGACCCTGGGGAACAGGCTATTTTTTTGGCAGTACTAGAATAAAGTGTAATTGCGCGTTTACTACAGCAGGGGGCAGTGGCGCTCTCATTGTTACTTCTGTCACGTTTGCGACAGTGCAACATTTTACGACTTACAAGACAAGTCAGGATAGTCACGGTGGGGAGGGGGGGCGCGAATAGTTTTCTTCTTGCTAGGGGGGGGCGTAACAGAAAATAATTGAGAAGCACTGAATTAGAGTGACACAGATGATTTTATAAACGTGTTATTTATGTAATAGTTTTTTATTTTAAAGAACTGAATGTTACGTCAGGGCCGTTCTCAGCTCTTTGTTTGTGTTTATGTCACGTTACCATACCTATCGTTTAGCCTGTTGTTGCTTGTTCATGACTGTTCTTGGTGTTGGATTTTGTCAAATAAATTGCCCCCCAAAATGCGATTTATACTCCAAAGCGACTTATATATGTTTTTTTTTCACTTTTTTGGGCATTTTATGGCTGATGCGACTTGTACTCCGAAGCGACTTATAGTCCGAACATTACGGTAAATTGGTTTATAATTTACAGTTTTGGAATGCAGGAGGCAACAGGACTACCTAGGAGAAACATGCAAACTCCATAGAGGAAAGCCGGAGTCAGAACTGAAACGTTCATCCCGCCTCTCCGCGAGATATGAGTAAAGTTAACTTTTGACGCGTCGTGTCGCGTACTTGTATGTCTATCGTGTTATGTGTCTCGTCACCGTGGGATAGAGAAAAACGTAATTTCGGTCTCTTTGTGTGTTGTGACATGTGGAGAGATTGACAATAAAGCTGACTTTGACTTTGACTTTGAAATGTTTGTAGTTAAAAAATGTCTGAAAAAACTATTGGCACCCGGGCCCCTTCACGATACTAAATCTGGCCCTCCTTGCAAGAGGTTTGGACACCCCTGGCCTACATGAAGCCTGGTAAACGTGATCGATATAAAATACAAAATAGATTGACTTTTTTAAAAATCAATTTAGCTTTGCTTCGATACAATAAAATAATTTTCTGTTATCCACATTCATTCATTCATTTATTAATTTATTTATTAATGAATGTCGCGAAATGTTGAAAGGTTCAAGGGGGCCGGATACTTTCGCAAGGCACTGTAAATGGTGAGGCAGGAGGCGAGGAACAACGCTCATCTGCGCTCCTTTGTGCGGCGCCGGAGCGAGTACCTGTCTAAGGAGGACAGAGAGAGAGCAAGAAGTTGCGGCACGGGATCAAACAGGCCAAAGCTGACGGGATGACAGCTTATTTTGCGGCAGGTAGAGGTTTTATAAACGGCAAGGAGATTCGCATATCTTACAGGTTATGGCAGTGTACAAATATAATGGTTACGTAGTTGTTCACTCATTCCTTCTAGTAAAAGGTTTACTCTTACGTTTTCTCTTGTTTGATAAATATATTTGTGTATTGAAAAGCCTTAATATTTAAAGATATTATAATAGGAGTGTTAGAGTTCACAAATTATCTTGATTGTACGATTATGTTGGAGTGTAGACTAGAATTATTACGTTTGTTAAAACCTTTAACCTTGACTCTGGAAAGTTTCCACAAAATGATGTGGAAACATTCTTGCTTAGTTATCTAAAATGCTCCACTAGTTTCTGTTTCCACAACCTTGTAAAATAAAGCCTTAAGACCCTCTGCACTGATTAACTAGTTGCTGAGGTGAACACCAAACTTGTCCCCTCCCACCCCCACCCCCACCCTCTCAATAAATATGCCCTCGCAAGAGGTCTAAGTCATACTGCTCTTCAAGCATCTCTGTATCACACAGGGTGCTGATGGCATCTCCGCTTGCAAGCGTAAAATGGCCAAACTGTCTCACGTGCGGTTCTTGCAAAGAAGATAGAAGGTTTGTGTGTAATATATGTACTGATATGAATGAGACCCAAGACAACAGCTGTTGTTCACGTCTCTCTCTGTATTCAACTGCCGCGGCTCGTCTCATGACGTCACACAACACAGTATGACATCCCTAACATCTCCCCTTTCATAGATGGCAACTTATACATGAAGATCAAAATTAAATTCCCACAACATGTCTCCCCCCTTGTCTTTACGTATCAGCAAACACTTAAACAACTCCTAACTCACATTTCAAAGAACAGTGTACAATAGGGGTGTAACGATACATCGATACACATCGAATAATCGATATAATGCTCTACGATTTATTGGCATCGATGCTAAACGTAAACATCGATCTATATCGCCGTGTTTGACCTCGGACATTAGACGCGACTTTATTTTGAAATCCAGTTCATTGTTGCTTGCTTCCTCTTTCCGGGAGCAGGGAGCAGTGCGCGGCGTTGTGTTGTGAGCAGAGCAGGCACGTGAAAGGGGAGTCGACAACTAGTACGCGGCTCCTGGGCTGGTGCTATGGCTAGTGTCCAAAAAGATAAAGAAATTTGCTCCCCTTTAGGCTTCAAGTCATTCGTTTGGAAGCACTTTGGATTCCAAAGAAAATATGGCTCAACGGACAAGACACGTGCAGTTTGTAAATCCTGCCATGCGGTGATCAAATATTCAGGGAGCACAAATCTCGCCGCATATTTAAAGAAAAAACACAACATCAAAGTTTAGTGTTAAAATAAGCACTTTGTATACTGCAATACTCTTGTAAATTCCTAAATAAAGAGTTTGCAGTACCTTGTTGATTTTGCGTACGAATTGTTATAAATCAGGATATTGTTCTATATTTTTTATTTAAAAAAAAAATCGATCGTAGAGCACTATATCGCGATATATCGTGAATGAATCGCAGCAGGCTTTAAGATATCGGCAAATATCAAATCATAGTTCTTTGTATCGATATTATATCGTATCGTGACAAAACCTGCGATTTACACCCCTAGTGTACAACATATAACTCACATTTCAAAGAACAGTGTACAACATATAATTTTTTACACATTCGTTTCCATAAACAACCCAATTGATCGCGAGGGCCCACAGTACCAACGCAGCTCACAAGTCCAGTCTCTTTGGCGCTCTTATAATCCTGCGCCCTGGCACAGGTGTATGTAGAGGCGATCCATTCTGAGGCTGGTGGACGTCACTCTGCAGTGCGAGCTCCTGAGCGACTGTGTCAGTGTCATCCGTAGTGTCAATCGCGGTGTCAGGTGGATCCCCGGGTTTGTCAGCTGGTGGGTTGTTGTGCTGCACTCCGTGCTGCCCCGGCATTGCGGCGTTACTCTCCGCAGGTCGCAGCCCCCCCCCTCTTACGGCAGTACAGTGTCCCTTCGACGTCCACCAGGTATGACCTGGGGCCCACCAGCCGTAAGCATACTCCCCTCCGCCACCTGCCCATCCTGTCCCCAGGCAGGGGCTTCATCCTTATGTCCTGTCCGATACACAACTCAGGCAGATCTCTGGCCGATTTGTCATACCAGAGTTTGGCTGTCTGGTGTTTTACTCGCAGCCTGTCTAGAACCCCCGCCACCACACTCGGCTCCAAAAGTGTGTCAGCAACCGGGAGTGGCGTTCTCAGTCTGCGAGACATCAGTCTCTGCGCGGGACTCAGCATGCCTTCCGTAGGCGTGTTCCTCCACTGCAAGATGGCCAGCCAAGGGTCGGTCCCCGCCCTTGCTACCCTCTTGCACAGGTTCTTGACAATCTTCACGGCTGACTCAGCCTTCCCATTTGATTCTGGGTACCTGGGAGAGGATTTGATATGGTCAAAGTCCCAGTCTCTCGCAAACATCCTGAACGTTTCGCAGTCGAACTGGGCACCGCAGTCTGTAATTACCCAATCAGGCTGACCGTGCCGTGCAAACTGGGCCTTGCACCTCAGCACCGTGGTCTCAGCTGAAAGATCTGGGAGCAGCTCTACTTCTCAGAAATCCGAATAATGATCAACCATGATCAGAAAGTCCTTGCCAGCCTGCGTGAACAGATCCATGCTGAGGATCTGCCATGGTCGTGTAGGGAGTGCATGGGACATTATCGTCTCCCGCTGCTGTCGGTGTGCATATTCGTTGCAGGCTGAGCACTGGCTCACATAGTCCTTGATCTCACCGTGCATGTTGGACCAGTATTGCGTGTCTCTGGCCTGTCTGTAACAGGCATCTCCTCCGACATGGCTGGCATGGATGCGTTTCAACATTTCAGCACGCAATGATTTGGGCACTATAACTCGCTGACTCTTGAAAAGCACTCCATCCTGTGCGCTGATCTCATCCCTGATGGACCAGTATTCTCTGATTGCCAATGGAGTGTCCTCCCGGTGATCTGGCCAACCACGGAGCACCACCTCCTGCAACAGCTGAAGACTCCCATCACCCACTGTGTGCAATTTTATCTGCCTCAGCCGTTGGCTGGTGACGTTCAGATGCTCAGCCTGATTTATCTGTTCAGTGTTCACTTGTGCTCTCTGCATGCAGCAAACAGTCTGTTTCGAATATCTCGTGCCAGGCCCCTGCGGTGAAGCCGTGGCCCTACTCAAGGTGTCACTGAGGTGCATGTCGGGCCCTGGCTTGTACACCACCTTCAGATTGTATCCCTGTAGTGTGAGCAGCATGGTCTGGAGTCGTTTGGGCGCTGAGATGAGTGGCTTGGTGAAAACGGAGACAAGTGGCTTGTGGTCGGTTTCCGCTGTGAACTCCCCCCGCCCATACAAATTCAAGATTCAAGAGTTTTTTATTCGCCATGTTTGAGCGTGCCAAACAAGGAATTTGACTTCGGTAAAACACACCCTCTGTTCAACATTTAGGTGACTAACAACACTCAGGACATGTGAAAAATGGCAAAAATGGTGTAGACAAATTCAAAAAAGGTGTGAAGAGCAGGATGTTATTGCACAGTAATGACTCTGAGACTCTAAGAGTGGTGTGAGTTCATCAGAGCAACAGCCTGGGGGAAGAAGCTGTCTCTGTGTCTGCTGGTTTTGGCGTATGTCACGTACTGGCGCCACCTGCGACAGGACCACGCCCCCCCATCAGCGGAATCGCCGCCACCTGCCACAGCCGCATGGACAGCGCTTCGACGCTCAGAACAGCACTTGCCCGCTGAAGGCCACTCCCCCTTCACACGAACTGCCCCTGTGCGTCTCCGCCGACAGCGTGAGGAGGGCGCTTGCCGCTATCAACATCCGTAAGGCGGCGGGCCCTGACAACATCCCAGGTCGAGCGCTGAAAGACTGCGCTGGTGAGCTGACGGATGTCTTCACAGACATCTTTAACACTTCCTTGCAGCAGGCCATCGTCCCGTCGTGTTTCAAAGCTGCCACCATCGTACCTATGCCGAAGAAACCCGCTCCGTCCTGCTTCAATGACTACCGCCCCGTGGCACTTACGCCCATGATCATGAAGTGCTTTGAGCGGCTTGTCATGGAGCACATCCGATCCGTTCTCCCCCCCCACCATGGACCCCTTCCAGTTTGCGTACCGAGCCAAACGGTCCTCTGAGGATGCCATCTGCTCTGCCCTCCACTCGGCCCTCACCCACCTGGAGAGAAGGGACTCGTATGTGAGATTGCTGTTTGTGGACTTCAGTTCTGCCTTCAACACCATTGTGCCACAACGCCTCATCAGCAAACTTGACATGCTGGGCCTCAGTACCTACCTCTGCAACTGGCTACTGGACTTCCTCTGTCAGAGGCCACACAGGTGGTACGTGTTGGCGACAAAATCTCCGCCAGCATCACGCTGAGCACGGGGGCCCCCCAAGGCTGCGTGCTCAGTCCGCTGCTCTTCACCCTCCTGACGCATGACTGCATTGCAACCCACAGCGACAACCGCATAGTGAAGTTTGCTGACGACACGACTCTGGTGGGTCTCACCACCAAGGGAGACGAGACTCAGTACAGGCTGGAGGTTGACCTTCTGACCACGTGGTGCAGGGACAACAACCTCCTGCTGAACGTCGACAAGACCAAGGAGGTTGTTGTTGACTTCCGGAAGGGTCACACCCAACACCTGCCGCTGACCATCGACGGTGCTGTGGTGGAGAGAGTGAACGGCGCCAGGTTCCTGGGGGTGCACATCAGTGAGTATCTCTCCTGGACCACCAACACCGCATCACTGGCGAAGAAGGCCCAGCACCGCCTGTACTTCCTGCGGAAACTCAGGCGAGCGAGCGCTCCTCCGGCCGTCATGACTACATTTTACCGTGGCACCATTGAGAGCGTCCTCTCCAGCTGTTTGGGGTGGCGGCTGCACTGACTACAACTTGAAGGCCCTGCAGCGCATAGTGAACACGGCTGGTAAGATTATTGGTGCTTCACTCCCCTCCTTGAAAGACATTTAGATCCCCCATCTCACCCGCAAGGCGACCACGATTATGAGTGATGTGAGTCACCCCGCTCACTCTTTTGTTTCTTCCGTTTGAGCTTCTGCCCTCTGGGAAGAGGTACAGGAGACTGCGCTCCCGCACCACCAGACTCAACAACAGCTTCATACTCCAGGCTGTTATCCTGAACTCTCTCTCCCCTTCTGCATAGCGTCCTGTACTTTTGCGCTATATTCTGACTGTCTGCTGTATGCACACTTGCTCCATTTTTGCTCCTCTTATTTATTATGTTATTTGTTTATTTATTATTTATTCTTCACTTATTTATTCATTGTTTGTGCCTTCTTGTTTTTACTTTTTGTGTTGTTTACTTGTATGTAAATTGTGTACTATGTCTTGTCACCGTGGGATAGTAGGAACTGAACTCGCTTCCCCTTTCTGCGTAGCGTCCTGTACTTTTGCGCTACGCTTACTGTCTGCTGTATGCACACTGGCTCCGTTTTGCTCCTCTTATTTAATGTGTTATCTGTTTATTTATTATTTTTCCATCATTCTTATTATTTATTGTTTGTGCCTTCTTGTTTTTATATTGTGTCGTTTACTTGTATGTCTATCGTGTAATATATCTCGTCATCGTGGGATAGAGAAAACGTAATTTCGGTTTCTTTGTGTGTCTTGACTTGTGAAGAGATTGACAATAAAGCTGACTTTGACTTTATTGTCATAGCTTCGAATAAATCTCGGAATCTCTCATGAAAAAAACTACATTAAAATAGTTTTTAAATTAATGCTACCACTGCGTAATATACTGAAATATTACATGAATAAATGTAGAGTTTCGCGGTATTAAAATTAAATAGTAAATATTCATATTTACTATTTTATTTAAGTAAGGACTATTTTGTATTCCCCAAATAGTGGTTGTGATCTGTCCCTACCATCCTTGTATAAACCTACGCCCTTTCTTTTTAATATTTTCTTTTTGTCATTGCATTATGATTTCCATATCTATGAATTTCTCTTGGAGACGGAAGTGAATTGAGAAGCGACTCTCTCTCGGTCACTTCTGATGCCACCCCGTCGAGTGGCGATGGTCTGGTTTTCAAGCACTCCCCGACACTGACGCCTCACTTAGCCCGCCCCCCTGAGTAGCACTGACGCTTCACGCTGATTGCTCGAAGGCTGAGGGACGCGACATTTGAATTTAGACTGGTTTTCTCCTCGATTTGGCTGCTTATAAAGTGAACTTTGCCACTTTTCTCGGAGCTTCCCCGTGCACACCCTGGCAAGTTGAAGAGCCACAGCGACGACACGAGTTCAAAGGACAAAAAAGGTAAGTTGAAAAAATGCAAAGTTGTTTTTGCAAAGCTCACGTTGTAGCGGACGGTATAACGACGTCACAACACGTCGCCACCTCCTGACTTCTGAAATTTGAACAGCAAACAACCAAGTGAATAAAAAGAAGACACGCGCACTGAACTGAAAGGCAAACAAATTTGTAAGTATGTGAGACGACGAGGATACTGTCGTATGTCACATGACGTTTCTGCCTGCTTTCCGACTTACTACTCTAAACTCTACAGACAGAAAATGGCACTTTTGCCCCGTCCCAGACAGTTTTTCAGACGGCTGCAACAACATTCTATTCAGCATGTCGCTGCAATGTTTTAACTGCAATGTCACCTCACTTCTACAATTTTACACTAAAGCAATTTTACCTGGGGGTGGAAGCAGGTTCTACTGTGGGGGCTGTTATGTATGGTGTGGTGAATGGTCTTTGTTGTTTCGCTGGTCTCCAAAAAAACACTCAGTGGACGATGGCTGGTCCGGGTAAGGAAGCACTTCGGTGACACACGGCTGATTGGGAAAAGATTTATTCAACCGATGTCAAAGTGATGTCTCTCCAAAAGTTAGGGTGGCCCCAAGAGCAAAGATGTTTCAGCTCTTGACAGCACAGATGTTCGCCCCAAAAAGGCCCTCGCGCTTCTTGCTCTTGCCCCTTGCGCCCTTGCGCCTTGCGCGCTCCTGCGCGCTCCTCGCGCTCTCCTCTTCGCGTTCTTGACCCCCCTTTCTATCTGTTCTCCCCCATCATTTGTACCTCGTAAGACAACAGCTGCGGTCCGAGTCTCACTCTATTGGTTACTTCCGATGCCCTTAAAAGTGCATGGACAAAGGTCTTCCTGGTCACGGACGAATGGCCCTTCCATATTCTAAGTACCTACACATTGCTGAAACTAGATCTTCTCTGTACCGCAAAAATAGCTTAGGGTCTTCTCACTGCTGCAAGGTCGCCATTTAAGGTGACATACAGTGACGCATAGAATCCAAAATTTACCTCATTCCCCCCTCCGGGACTTTATAAATGTCCCGAAAACGGTCCAAAAAGAGATGACATCGGTAAACATCCAAAAATCTTCACCCAACCAAATTTTCTGATCACGTCTACAATTTGGCCTATACCTGCACAGCCTATATCACGCTCGAGGCATGCTACTTAAGGTTATTTTAACTAGGAAAGCTCAAACTACTTCGGTATCCAATTGCTCCCTGACAGCAATCTGAGGCCTCTCAGGAACCACAAATAAAGAAAATTGAAGTCCACATTATTCAAATGACGATAACCACCCCCCTTAGGTAATATCTCCATACCGTCGATAATTAACGAAGCAATAAATTTGGTGTGGTCCGTTAGAAACCTCAAAAAGTTGCCGGCCCTCCCTCGAGAAAAAACCCTGCCAGTCTAATGACACGGAAAAAGAGGGAGGCCCTTTCTAACATCCTCAGTGATTCCTTCCACCTGGTGTCAGCCAGGTACAAGGAGTCTTGGCACATATCACAATCCACAAAACAGTATGAGCTCACAAAACAGAAGGAAAAGAAATGACAAGTACGCCGACCGCTAAACAGTCAAACTGCATTGTCAATGTTAACATGTGAAAAGTTAAATGAATAAGATAAAGTAATTGCAGCATGTAGTCATCAGATAAAGTACTGACTGATAAAATATTGACGTTGAAGCGCCCTCAGTGTTGCCCCCCTTGCATATGTAAGTGCCTGTCGATGCAAAGTCCAGTCCACTGAATGCTCAGTAGTGAATTTGCCCCGGGATCACTGCTCAGGGCCTGCCGTCCATCCAAAATCTTTATGTCCACTCCACTGTCCTCAGAGTCTCTTTCCAGGCCCCGGTCAGCGTCCACGGGGTCTGCAATAATCAGGAGCCACTGCCAGTATTTAACGATGACAACAGCACAAAACCTTGAGTTGCAATGAAAAAAAGCAGCTATGCCCAGCGTAGGCCGGAAGTCCTCCCGGACCCCTTCGGTCATCCCCAGCAGACGACATCTCCATAACCCGTCGTCTGCAAACTAAATCTCCTCTTTTGGGGTTGATTGGGGCACGGGGACGACTGGTGGTTGTCGTCTCATCGAAGTGCTCAGTAGAACCTCCGAGCGTTCTCGGCATCTACTCCTATGATCCAGAGGCCCACGTGATCCCTGAAACAAACAAACAAACAAACAAACAAACAAACAAACAAACACTCCCCCTAGGAGTTATGAATAATTCCCCTTATTTCTCGTCGTGTTGTCAGTCTCGCAAGATCCGTCCTGTAGCAGAGTAACTTCTGCCTGTTCAAGTTAGTCTTTCCTGCTGCAGCTGTCCCTGTCTGAAGTCCTGTCAATCAGTCTTTGCAATTGCTTTTCCCAGTTCAAATCTTAATTTTTACTCCAAATTTTCCTCTTTGATTCCAATTTTTCTCAGTATTCTCAAATGGGCATCAGTCCTGTCAGTTTTGTTCACCTAATTTGTTTATGTACATTATCTTTGTCTCCCCTTCAAGTCATCTTACTGTTCAAACCAGTCGCCCTTTTGAATGCACCTGTAATCTTCCCAAAATGATTTAACTATTCAACTCTTTTCAACATTTGTTATGCAAATTAACCCTCTTAAAATGTGTTCTTAAATACTTTCCCTTCATTAGCAGCTTTAATGCATTCATATGTTAAGAAATTACCCCTATTGCTTGTTTCTGGTCCAGTTTCCTATTTTATTTAATTACCTTTGAAACATTTGTTGTCTATTGGGCTGCAGTCTAATCCCTATTAGCTGTATGAGTTGTCATCATTCGTGCTTTTCCGTTGAAACACTTTAACCGTTACTGTCGCTAGATTGTTACCACGCTTTGCATCCATTCCAGATTGTTGTCTCCCAGTAACTCCTTTCCTTTCGAGCGTCTTCTTCTGCTCCTTCCATCACTGCCTGTTGAATTCTGGCATGTCCTGTTAAAGCCTCAAAAATAATTGAATCCGAAAAAACATTGAATGTCACAAATAGCTTTTATATCTACTTACTCATTTAAATGTAACTCCCCCCTCTGACACATTCACTCAATGTGTCATCAGGCATTCAAAAAGGAACCGCCAAAACGTCCTACCGCATCATCATACGTCCTGCAGCCAGTTTGTCGAACCTTTCACTCATCCAGAACCGTCATCCCCAAGTTCCTGAAAATTGACTGTTCACCCCACACTCGGCAACAAAACAACAATCATCGCACTCCTGCCAGTGAGCATACAGCCCTGCTGACAGCGGACCCTTGCTCACAAAAAGTACACAGGCATAGAGTATCAAAATAAAACATAGACACACAACGAATCACGGCGCCCGGGGATTCTGTCCTGAAAATCCTCAATCATCACAAAAATCAAAAGGGTTAGGGTTAACATTTTCACGTGAATTCAATATAAACTCTCCAAGACTGCAATCGCCAACCTGCAAAATTATTACAAGTTATAAAACAGCCAGCAATCTGCTCCTTGGCTGGTGGTTGATGCTGCAATAAGTCAAGTGACACACAGAAACAAAGCAAAGCTTGCACTTGCCACAAGCAAGCTTAAGTTTCAAATGTTTGGTTGTCATCCACATAGTCAGTCATCCCGTCGGGTGAGTCCAAGTCTGTCACGTCATATCGTCCATTGTCCTAGTGTTTGATATTAGTCCTGTCTTGTCCATTCGTGTTGCTGAAATGGGCCTTCTCCATGAACTATTTTGTTGTTCATGGTGCCTCTGAGTAACCATCAGCTGTTGGTTAAGGTTACAACTCATCACTCATCAAACTTGGGTGTTCCAGTCTCATGTGAGAGGAATCCTACCCTCAACTGTGACCCTTTCACCCCAACTCCAAAATACTTTAGCCTTTCACCCTGTCCCAGACACACACATACACATTCTTAACCACACAAGTGTCAATTCAGTCACCTTCATCGCTCAGCTCTCATTCCACACCAAACAAATTTAGTACGTGTAAGTGAGTAGGCAATCAGTGAATATTGAAGGTAACACTTCATTTCTGGATGATCTTCTCGATTAAATATTTCATACAATCGTTCCTCACTTTTACCGTAAAACTGTCAATTAAATGCCTAACAAATTCAGTTATTTCTACTGCTGAGCCTGTTCAAGGGTGAGCATGGGGAAAGAAGCAGCCTCAGATGGTCCTTAAATAATTTTATCCTAATCAATCATTCTGATCGAACCGCTGGGTAAAGATACTCAAAAGGGTCCCTCCGACAGTCTACTCCCCTATGGTGTTTTCACTTTGCCTTGTCAATGCATTTGTTATTTGAGTCCTATCACGTTTGTCATCTCGTTAACTGTCATTTTGTGTGACTCTTATGCCGCATTATTCTTAACTGTCAAAAGTTTCCATGGCTGTTATTCCTTGACTTTCTGACACCAGAATTCCCCGTGAGGTGTAATTAACTTCTAATTTTATTAATTGATAATAATCAGGTCCATTGTACAATTTAGCCACCTCTTGACTGCATCCTATTGGGTCCTAATGTCCTATTTCCATCTCCAATTTGTCAATGACTCTATGTCTAATTGTTAAGTTGGATGGACTAAATGTGATCCTACTCTTTATTTCGTACAATTTAGCCTATCTGTTTTATTCAAATTTATCCTCTGATTATGATGTTTTTCCTTTTTCTGTAACACTACACCTTTTGTTCCTGATTTATTTATTTATCTTTTATCAAGACTCCTCAGTTGTGTCAAGTTCAGTGCCCAAGCAAGCTTCCATTCACTTTGACCCAAGCCCACCAAGTATTGATTACGCCCCAGCAAGGAGTCCAGTTCGCTTGTTGCACATTTCATGTCTCATGGTTCTTTCGCCGCACCTCATTGTCAAGTTGTTGTCTTTAGTTGTAGCCTCAGAGCCAACTCATTCCTCACTTTCGGATGAGTCCATTTTCAACTGAGTCCATTCACATCTTGTAAGTTTCTTCACTCTCGCCTCAGAGGATGTCGTTTTCCTCCGGAGCGCTGTGCTCCCCCCAAGCACAAATATAGTCCTTCTTTGCTCTTGCAAAAGGTCAAAGGTGCCTCAGAGCCATGCACCGTTTTCTTGTTATTCTCAGCTGTCGGTGGAGTCTCGGGATCGAGTTTCAGGGTCACTGCTGGATACTGGAAAAGACAGACTGGGAAACCAAACTTAAATATCGTCTTCCAATTAGCCATTAATTACCTAGTACCTTTTGTTAATCAAACTTCCAATTCTCCTATTAACAAGAATTTAATATATTTGAGAAAAACGTTGCCTTTCCTTCATGAGCTCTCGGCTGTATTGTGATGGACCTTATTTGAACAATTTTAAAGTGGCAGATTACCCCAAACTTAAAATTGCAAGTCTTAACTGTGGTTTCTCTCAATTATACTGTGATTTCCAGAAGATCATCCTAATTTCAGGCTACATTCTATTGTTTGTTTTCCTGCCTTTGATTTTATGCAATCCTCTCTATCATCTTTTCACCTTTCCTGATTTGAGCCTTTAATTTCAGACAAAGTTTCCCAATTTTGCGTACAGAATGTACATTATTCATAATTAAGTCATGTTCCAAACATTGCATCCTCTCTGGTCTGACCTCAGTATTATCGGTGTTATGCTCACTTACCGATATTACTGGACTATCTTGAATTTTTAATTCTCCGCCACTACATCGAAGGCCATTTCTCAGCTGTTCACTTTTCCCATGCTCCAGTTAGGCTCTATTATTCGAATCTAGAATGTGATTTTCATTTGAGTTTCTTACTTTTGGACTTCTAAAATGGTCTTTTCGCTAATTTATTTGTACCGAGCATATTTTTACAAGAATATTAAAAGAACCAACCGATTACTACCAAATCCAATCTCTCCTCGTTGGCATCTCCTCCTCTATTTTGAACTTGCTGCTTCTGACCTGTGCGTCTTGTTACAGTGGGCAATGGTCAGCCTTGTCGGGCCAACGCAATTCACGAGCAGGCTCTCCATGCATTACAATTCAGTCCTATGTCTAAATCCAGAGAATTCCTTTAATTCCAGCTGCTGCTGTGGCCCTCACTTGATACCTCTCTTGCTCTCATAAATTAGTGTTGACCGGTTGAGTTTTCTTTAGACACTCAAATCACCTATATTTGTGTTGTAGTGGTTAGCCCTCGCATGCTCCTACTCCACCTGTTAGACGGCTGTTAAACATTAATTCTAAGTTCATGCTGTGTCTCTATGTCCTCCTGGAGACAACGGATGTATCCGCCGTCTCAGGTTTTTTATGTAACAGAAAATCTGAAGTATTGAGGAGAGCCCCAAAGAAACGAGTATCAATAATTTGTTTTCAATTTTGTCATCCTTTCAGCAATTTAAATTAATAAGTTGAGCTTTTCGTCAGATCTAATTTCCTATTCCTCTCAGAATGCTAAAAGGAGCGTCAGCTGGCCTTAGTGGGGTCCCCCATTATTTACGAGGGGGCCACAGTCTTCTGCCACCGCTTGCTGTCGTCGCAGCATGTTTTTCTTTAGATACATCTATATTGGTGTCGTATTGGTTAACACACGCATGCTCCTATTTCTCCAGTTGGTCATGCATTCTTTTGCTCCTTCAGCATTCCGTCTTCCATCATTTTGTCTTAGTTCCTTTCGCTGCTGGCCACGCAGGCCCCTAAAATGGGCACAACTCCAGCCATTCGCACCGCCCCGACGTCACCCGCGCGGGGAGGGGCCAGCCTGAAACACAGTGGGCAGGTACAGGTTGGCCACCCTGCCGCCCAGGGGGCCGGATCCCTCTCCCCGCGCGTACAGCGCAGGTGGGCACGCGCCCAAAGCAACGAGAGCACACCATCCTTATCCGTTCCTTTTGCTGCTTCTACAAGCACACGCTCACACCCATGCGCGCTCATGAGCATAACCACACACACGCACGCACAAGCACGCACGCACACACACCCATTTACGCACGCACACACGCACGCACACACGCATACACACACACACGCACACTTACGGGGCCCAACAAATACACACTTCAAGCGTCCATTCATTCAGAAGCTCAAACAGACAACATTAAGCTGACAGAGTTCACAAAAACTACACACGGACACAGAAGACGTACAACGGGATTCGAATCCATTCCACATTTTGCTTCTTTCCAACTGCTGCTTAGCAGTTTGGTCATTTTAACTGTCATCAGAGCAGATGCACTGACAAATACGCACGTCTTACTTAACTTTTGTGTCGTTTCGTTTCGTTCCTAATAGCGCTGTATATTTCCCCTTTATTCTGCAGAATTTAACTTAAGTGTGCACACAAATTACTTGTTATATCACTACTAAACCCCCCAGAGGCCTCTTTTCCACGTTTTCCATTTTCACACAGCAGCCGCACAAAACCTTCGTCCAATAGCGGTTTTGTCGCCGGCTCAAATTTATCAAACTTTGACAGACGTGCATGCTATTACAGTGCGCCTCGACAAATCGGGATCGGACCGTTGCCGCGATAACGCACCAGCTACCTCGGTATTCAAAAATAACAGCCCACCGAGTTTACTCTGCCATTTTCTTGCACCAGCGTTTAAATCGAGGAGCCTTGTAACCCCCACACACTTCTAATTCGATCAGTGTCCAAACGACGTGGCTCACGCGCGCTTTATTTTCCTCGGTACCCTTAAAATCTGACCGGATCTCGGCACCCATAACTGGGTCTGACCGGACCACTTCGGCACCCTTAAAAAAGGGTCTGACCGGGTCACTTCAACATTCATGCTCACAGTTACGGATGCCAAGGCTGCGCACTTTTCCTATTTGCCAAACGCGGTCAGCGCAAGCCTCCCTTTTATGTCGGACTTTTGACGGAGACTTCCACGTCCGCCGAACAGCTTGGCAACCGCACTTGGCCCGTACAGCCATTAGGTGCGACTGCAGTGTCCCGGCTTGTCCCAGGAATTTTAACCGTCTGGGGGCTAAGCGGGTGGCTATCTCTTGTCGCAACAGTGTTCAATCGTATCTGTGTTTTCGCCTCATTCACACAGCTAAAATTTCTATCCTCCATCGGATCTGTCGCCAAACTAAAGTCCACGTTTTATGGGACTTTCTACCATTCTTTTATTGTGACGGTCAACAGCGATGTCCCTGACAACCTGTCCCGTCACGAGCCACACTACTTCGGGCTTTTTTCTTTTTCATCATTCATCATTCTCACCAGACATGTCACTCACTCCACTGTGCACATTCCCCATTAAGTTCTAAGTTACTGTTCACTTTTTTATTTCTTATTTTTTATTTATTTTCTATTTTTATTTTATTTTTTCTTTGCTGCTTCTATTTGGGGCCACTCCCCCTTCGAAAGTCGAATTATGACGACTTTTTGACTGGGAGAGACAACTTACTCCCGAGACAGCTCATGGCCACATCAGATTCGGTTGTAACTGCCCCCCTCAAGGGCCCGACCCCCCACCTGTCCAAGAACCGAGCATATCGCGGCAACTGCGGGCGAAGCATCTCACCTTAATGACAGCCGCTGGTCGACCGCTGGATTCTCGCTCAGGAAGCGGGCGCGAATTCCCCGGGGGAACACGAATCCTGTTCGTGACGCCAAAAATGTGGTGAATGGTCTTTGTTGTTTCGCTGGTCTCCAAAAAAACACTCAGTGGACGATGGCTGGTCCGGGTAAGGAAGCACTTCGGTGACACACGGCTGATTGGGAAAAGATTTATTCAACCGATGTCAAAGTGATGTCTCTCCAAAAGTTAGGGTGGCCCCAAGAGCAAAGATGTTTCAGCTCTTGACAGCACAGATGTTCGCCCCAAAAAGGCCCTCGCGCTTCTTGCTCTTGCCCCTTGCGCCCTTGCGCCTTGCGCGCTCCTGCGCGCTCCTCGCGCTCTCCTCTTCGCGTTCTTGACCCCCCTTTCTATCTGTTCTCCCCCATCATTTGTACCTCGTAAGACAACAGCTGCGGTCCGAGTCTCACTCTATTGGTTACTTCCGATGCCCTTAAAAGTGCATGGACAAAGGTCTTCCTGGTCACGGACGAATGGCCCTTCCATATTCTAAGTACCTACACATTGCTGAAACTAGATCTTCTCTGTACCGCAAAAATAGCTTAGGGTCTTCTCACTGCTGCAAGGTCGCCATTTAAGGTGACATACAGTGACGCATAGAATCCAAAATTTACCTCAATGGCAAGCAATTTGATCATTTATTCCATATCCTCGATATTAGACAGTATTTTCCATTAGTTCGGTCTTTCTCAACATTAGTTGGACATTGAGCCACACGAGTTACGCACTTTGTCTTACGAGTTGCACAGAAACTCTAACCAGTCACTCATTTTCAGCAACATGTAAATTAGTCAAACGTGAATTATTCTAACATGTTAACTAGTGACCTATGATTTTCTGCAGAAGTTAGCTAATAGGAGCTGAAATGCCCACCAGTTAACTAATGATAAATAAACCACTGACAAGTTAACTAGTGCAAGCCCATTGAAGCCGTGGTATCTAACTTGTAGAAAAATACTGGTTGACTAGTTATGCCCCAAATTGTGCACTAGTGCGACTTTTTCACTTAACCAGTTCTACTAGTGAGGTAAAAAAATGTACCGAATAGAACTAGTGGATGCCGACTTTACAGAAATATGGGTTACATGTCTGCTCGTGGCGGCTTGGTGAGGCACTGGGTAGCTCGTCCGCCTCACAGTTAGGAGGGTGCGGGTTCGATTCCACCTCTGGCCCTCCCTGTGTGGAGTTTGTATGTTTTCCCCGGGCACGCGTGGGTTTTCTCCGGGCACTCCGGTTTCCTCCCACATCCCAAAAACATGCTTGGTAGGCCGACTGAGCGCTCCTAATTGTCCCTAGGTGTGAGTGCGAGTGCAAATGGTTGATTGTCTCTGTATTTCCTGCGATTGGCTGGCAACTGGTTCAGGGTGTCCCCCGCCTGCTGCCCAATGATGGCTGGGATAGGCTCCAGAACACCCGCGATCCCCGTGGGGACTAAGCGGTTCAGAAAATGGATGGATGGATAGATGGATGGATGTTTACTCATGAATGCACAGATCACTTTGCTACGCACCATCTATTTTGACTTACAAGCTAACTAGTGAGGCTCAAAATGGTACCTTAGTACACGTTCACTAGCTGGTGTAATTTTAACCTCACTTGTTAACTAGTGAAACGTGTTTTCTTTCTTGTGAATTAGTTCAGTCCAGAGTGACTAGTTAAACGGATATACGCAGATAGTGAACAAATAAGGCATTTTGACTTACTAGTCAGACCGAGTGAGTCAGAAAGGAAAATCCCTTTGCATTTACTACAGGGCTCGAAACTAACGATTGCCCGATTGCCCGGGGCAAGTAGCGATGGCAGACGGGCAAGTAGAATTTTTTCCTCACTTGCCCGAACTTGCCCTGCCATAATACCATGTTTTCAAGCTGTAAAAAGACGATTTTGTGCATAATTTCTCGCAACATCTGCCGCTTCTGGTCCGACATTTTGTTTTCTAGGGAGCGGTTAGTTTCTCGTGTAAGTCTGCAATACATTGATAACGGCAAAGCGCTTCGTAATTAAATGCATGCTCCCTTACCCGTCCCTGGCTCTTCTGCGCCTGCGCACCAGCAGAGCTTTTTTCCGGTTGGCGGGTACGAAGGCATACGAAGGCAAAACTTATAGTGTTGTCTTTTTTATTGCAAAAATGTGTCGGGCAAGTAAAAATCCACTCCAAAAAAATTCGGGCAAGTAAAATTTTGTTTCGGGCAAGTAAAATTTTCTCTAACTTGCCCGAGGGCAACTTGGGCAAAAAATAAGCTTCGAGCCCTGTACTAGTTCATTAGTTAACATTTTGAACCCCACAAGTCAGATAGTGAGGCTGGGAAGATCCCAACTAATGGTACTAGTGGACATACATATTCCTTACTAGTGAACTAGTGAGCAATTCCAAACTTGACAAGTGAAATAGTGAGATAAAAAAAAAAAACATACCTGGTGCAACCAGTGTACCTTTGCATGATGTCAACATGTAAACTGTAGGATATGACCACCAGTATCATGTTCCAACATTTTTTACTCATCTTTTTAATCAATTTGCTTGTGACCACAGGGCTCGAAGCTTATTTTTTGCCCAAGTTGCCCTCGGGCAAGTTAGAGAAAATTTTACTTGCCCGAAACAAAATTTTACTTGCCCGAATTTTTTTGGAGTGGATTTTTACTTGCCCGACACATTTTTGCAATAAAAAAGACAACACTATAAGTTTTGCCTTCATATGCCTTCGTATCCGCCAACCGGAAACAAGCTCTGCTGGTGCGCAGGCGCAGAAGAGCCAGGGATGAGTGAGGGAGCATGCATTTAATTACGAAGCGCTTTGCCGTTATCAATGTATTGCAGACTTACACGAGAAACTAACCGCTCCCTAGAAAACAAAATGTCGGACCAGAAGCGGCAGAAGTTGCGAGAAATTATGCACAAAATCGTGTTTTTACAGCTTGAAAACATGGTATTATGGCAGGGCAAGTTCGGGCAAGTGAGGAAAAAATTCTACTTGCCCGTCTGCCATCGCTACTTGCCCCGGGCAATCGGGCAATCGTTAGTTTCGAGCCCTGGACCAATAAAGAGATTACACTGTGAGGTCAAAATGTGACACATGCGCGTAAAATGTCTTTTTAGCTTACATGTTCACTAGTAAGTCAATTTTGAAGCTTTTTAGTCAGCCTACACTGCCCACGATGCATAGGACAGGGAGTATTACCTTTAAACAGCTAATTATGATGCATTTCGTCCGAGAAGGTTTTATTTTGAAAATATTACTGTTGTATGTAGGTCTGCAATTATTATTCATTTTAACTGCCGCGACTATGCATTTAATTTAAAAATTACTATTGTATCTTTTTCTGCACTTTTTTTTAATTTTTATTTTTTTTTAATTTTAACTGCCGCGACTATGCAGTTAGGATGTGTGCATAAACAAAAATAAATGGGATCAGTCACGTGATGTCCGAAGTTCTTTTGGCAAGGTGTGGGACACAACCTTTTTGCATTTTGAATATGTTTTCATTTCATGAGACCAGGACTATGAATGGTCCTTCCCTGGAAAAAATAAGCATTTAAAGCAATGGTTATTAGAGTGACGAACACGGGTTGAGGGGTATGATTCTGATCCCTCCTATAATAGGGAGCAGTAAAAGTTTTAAATTCCATCTGAGCTTCTCAAACGTAACTTGTGACTGTCGACGATTAAAAGTGATCTTTTTTGCTAACAATAACAAGTGATAAGAAGCTCAAGTAATCAGTGATGACCAGTCCTGGCAACCTTGACTGCAATTTTACCCAGCTACAGTTGTAAAAACGTGAGTGCCAGCCGAAGCACAACAGCGACTGAACACGACCTCGCAGAGAGTGGGTTTTCCTCCTGCTCGGACAGGCAAATACACATGCTGGTTTGTAAATGCATCCGTGTAACTTATCAAGTCAAGTTTATTTGTATAGCCCTAAATCACAAGCAGTCTCAAAGGGCTTCACATAGACAAAAATTGACAATTATTCTCAAAGCACCCCCTGATCTTAAGCTCCCAAAAGGACAAGGAAAAACTCAAAAACCCCTGCCAGGGGAAAATGAGAAACCTTGAGAAGGGACCACTGATGGAAGGATCACCCTTTCAGGATCACCAGGTTGAAATGGATGCAGAGAGGGCACAAATAATATATAATATGAAAATCAATGAAAAAAAAGTGTCTTCGAGGAGGTTGAGTTGCAGTTCCCCCATCCTGAATTGGCCCACAAGAATCCAGATAGCCGCTGTCAGCTTGGGTGCCACCTAACCACCTGCCGGGGAGGGGGGGGGGGACAAACTCCGGCCGAATCAGCCACTACAGGTTAGTTAAAGGCCATATCATAGAAATGTGTCTTTAAACGTGTCTTAAATGTTTCTACTGAGGTAGCAGTTCTAATATCCATTGGTAGGGCATTCCAAAGCTCTGGAGCCCGAATAGAAAATGCTCTCGACCAGGGGTCACCAACACGGTGCCCGCGGGCGCCAGGTCGCCCGTGAGGACAGCATGAGTCGCCCGCAGGACTGTTCTAAAATTAGCTCAAATAGCAGCACGTGTCTGTGAGCTGCATCTATTTATTTTACAGTCAAACCTCGTTTTCCGAACGTCCATGTTCTCGAACAAATCGGAATTTGAACAAAAAATTCGAGATTTTTTTGCTTCGGTTGTTGAACAAGATTTGGAGGTCGAACTTCACGTGATGAGCCGGGAGGACCAGAAAAAACCCGACCGCGTGGCCCGGATGCCGACTGACTTCGTAGTTATTGTATTTTCGTTACTTTGAGGATTGTATTAACCCCTTATCATGCTTCCAAAGAAAGCAAGTGGGAGCAGTAAAGCCATCCTAAAACACAAAGACGCTCTTAAAGCAATGCGACAGTGAGCGCCCGGCCGGCTCGCTGTGGTTGCGCGATCGGACCAAATTAAGCTCCCTGCGCACTGAGGTCCACTTCATTTTTGGAAAGTACGTCAGGACTTTAAAAATATTTTCTAAATTTCAGCGACGGTTCTGTCACAATAAGGTGAGCAGCGCGGTGCAGTTACACGGTGGGGGACGGGCTGCGGTTGGGCGTTCGGTGGTGCGCTACGGTTGCGCGATTGGACAAAAATGCGCAAATGAAAAAACGCTTAATAAAAGGCGTTTTTTTTTTAGTCTTGGAACGGACTAAAATTTTTTCCATGATTTGTAATGGGAAAAATAGATTCTGAAATCAAGCGATTCGCTTCTCGAACCGCCTTCTGGAACGGGTTGTGGTCGAAAACCGAGGTTTGACTGTATTTTTGCTATTCTTGTTAAAATCACACTTACATGTGAACTGGAAATGACAATAATAACACATAGTAGAGATGCACCGATCCGATATCTGGATCGGATATCGGCCCCGATATCAACAAAATAGATGGATCGGATATCGGAAAATACAGCCGATCTGTGAGCCGATACTTTCCTTAATCTATTGGGACGCGGGCTACGTCATACGTCAGCAGCACGTGTGCCGCATGCCACGAGAGTTTTCTAAACAAACGCAAACATGGAGCGAACGTTCGCTTCTCTTCCCCGGGTTGCTAAGCGGACGTCAAACCCTGCGCGTTCGCTTCTCTTCGGGTTGCTAATGAGACGTCAAAGGCTGCGCGTTCGCTTCTCTCCCGAATGGGGGGGGGCGGAGGCTAATCGGATGTCAAACGCTGCGTGTTCGCTTCTCTTCCGGGGGGGTGTTAATGGGACGTCAAACGCTTTGTGTGGCGGGCTCCATCTAGTGTGGAAACTGAGAAGCTGAGCTCAAGCTTCTTGTGCGGGCCATATTCAATTATGTTTTCAGAATTTGCTGCGGGCCAATAAAAACTGGACCGTTAGTTTGGACACCCCTAATTTAGAGCAAAGAACTGTGTAGTCTGCCTGATGCCATTGCCTTTGGTCTTTTCTGTTCCACATGTAGAGTTATGTAGCTTGTTAAGTCAACCATAATATCGGATCGGTATCGGGTATCGACCGATATGCAAAGCCACGGCATCGGTATCGGTATCGGAACTGAAAAAGTCGGATCGGTGCATCTCTAACACATAGTGAAAGCTAAATTGAGCAAATTGGCTATTTCAGAAGTGTGTGTCAAACTGGTAGCCCTTTGCCTTAATCAGTATCCAGGAAGTAGCTCTCGGTTTAAGAAAGGTTGGTGACCCCTGCTCTAGACCCTGCAGACATTTTCTTGGCCCTCTGTGTCGCTAAAAGAGTAGCGTTTTGCGAACGAAGGTTACGAGACGGAACATAAGGAACAACTAGGTCGACGAGATATTAAGGCGCTAAGCCATGCAGGGATTTATATGTTAATAGAAGAACCTTGAAGTCGCATCTTAAATGGACCGGGAGCCAGTGTAAGTTGGCTAATATTGGGGTAATGTGATAACATTTTCTTGTCCGTGAGAGCAGCCTTGCAGCAGCATTTTGTACTAACTGTAGACTTTTGAAGCGGGACTAAGGAAGACCAGAGAATAATAAATTACAGTAGTCCAGGCGCGACTTGACAAACGCATGTATAATAGTAGCATTGAAAACTAATATTATATTTACGTATAATGTCCCCAAGCTGAATCATATAAATATTAAATAGAATTGGTCCCAGTACCGATCCCTGTGGGACACCACACGTAACATTATAGAGCTCCGAGGACGTATTGCCATGGACCACTCGGTGCGTCCTGTCTGATAGATAGGAATAGAACCAGCCTAGTGCTGACCCTGAAATACCAACACAACTTTTAAGACGCCCTAATAAAATATCGAAGTCTACAGTGTCGAAGGCAGCACTGAGATCAAGTAGTAACAGTACAGATGAAGTGTTTGAATCCATAGCTGTGAGGAGATCGTTAGTCACTTTAGCAAGTGCTGTCTCAGTGGAATGATTAGCTCTAAAACCAGACTGAAAAGAGTCATATCGATTATTGGCGACCATGTAATCAATAAGCTGCTGCGCTACTACTTTTTCAAGAAGTTTTGGTATGAATGGGAGGTTTGAAACTGGCCTATAATTACTGAGACCATCCGGGTCAAGATTTGGTCGCTTAAGTAACGGTTTAATGATAGCGGTTTTAAAGGCTGTTGGCACTATCCCAGAAGAGACAGACAGATTGATTATATTTAAGACGGATGGTCCTAAAATTTGAAATAATTCTTTTAGTTTGGCTGGAAGAGGGTCGAGCAAACATGTTGTTTGTTTAGCCGCACTAACCAATTGTGTAAGCCTTTCAAGGGACACGCTTTTAAAATTTGAGAGGGTTATTGCATGATCATCAGCGCTGGTAAACGGCGGTCTCGACTGAGCGATTGGAATGGTATTCTTGATCTCGTCCCTAATGGATTCAATCTTTTGAGCAAAACATTTCATAAACTCGTCAGCTGAGTGGAAGGAACTATCGGGGTTCGGCTGGTGTAGAGTCAGTTTTGCCACTGTATCAAATAGGTGTTTAGGGTTGTTTTTATTGAGATTAATAACTTGCAAAAAATACAGAGTTTTTGCTAAGATAAGCGAATCTTTATATTTCAGGAGGCTATCCTGCCATGCCTGATGGAAAACCTCAAGTTTGAGTAAACGCCGTCTGCGCTCATGCTTTCGACATAATTGCTTAAGCGTACGCGTTTCATCTGTGAACCACGGAGTAGGCAATCTACGGCGAGTTTTCAGACGTAACGGCGCCACAGAGTCAATGGAATTTAACAATGTCGCATTGAATTCATTTGTAAGATTATCAATAGAGCCGATGTATGCGGGAAATATGGCGGTTGCCGGCGACAGTAACTCAGGGCAGTTGCAGTCATGGAGTTAAAATTACGGCTCCTATAATTCTGATTGCTCTCTTGTCTTTGACAAGGAACTAAAATTTCAAATTTTATTAAGTAATGATCAGACAGAACAGTAGTGTATGGCAGTACTGCTACATTTGAGGTTGCAAGTCCTCGGGATAATTCCAGATCTAAGGTATTTCCATTCTTATGCGTTGCTACCTGTACGGCTTGCGTAAAACCAAACGTATCAGTTAAAGTCTGAAACGCCGAAGTAAGTGGCTCTGACGGTAAATTCATGTGGATGTTGAAATCGCCCATGATAATTATATTATCCGCATTGGTTACTAGATCAGCCACGAATTCTGAAAATTCATCCAGGAAGCCAGAGTAAGCCCTGGGTGGACGGTAAACAACCACAAGATAAAATGACGGTAAAGCGGTGGATCGGACAGTGAGAACTTCAAATGTTTCAAATACGTTGATCGAACGAGGCCTAAATCTAAGCTCGGAATTTGAGATGAGGGCGACACCCCCACCCTTTTTTTGAGGACACTCCACATGCGAGCTGAAAATTTGGAGGCGAGGCCTCGTTAAGCGGCAGCAGTTCATTAGGTTTTAACCAGGTCTCGCAGAGACCAAAAATGTTTAGATTATGTTCCGTGATGAGGTCATTAACGAGAAGTGCTTTCGTATGAAGCGATCTAATATTCATTAAACCTAGTTTAAGTGTAATCGGTCCATCAGGGTGCGTATCTATCGAAGGATTTTTAAACGAGATGCGAGTAAGATTGTGTTCTCTAGGCCTGACATCACCTCTCAAATGTTTGCAGTGGGACAATCCGACCGTGGGAATTTGATAGTAAATATTTGTTACACATGTAAAATGATCTGAAACAGGCACCATTTCATCCGCAAAACTTAAACTATTAAACCAGAAAACCCGCGGTCCAATAGGGCGTACTGTCCTGTGTAGAGCAGAACAAACAGATTCAATATTTTGTCATGTAATGTTGTACCCTCGTGGTCTTCAGGCCAATGTTCATCTCGAATCCTTTTGAGGCTTTGGACAAGTTGAAGTTGAACAAGGTCTCTAGTCTATACAATTCATTAGTGATCGAAGTAGTTCAATGAGTTTGATTAGCGATTAGTTGTTGATGACTCGATTAATTGTAGCACTTGTAAAGTGGACATGCTATTGCGTTAGCTCTTTGTTGAGTGTTGTTGCGTGTCTTTCATGTACATATGTATGCTGTAGTCAGCCATGCGCCACAACTCCTCGTCCAGCCGAAGAAAAGGCGGCAATCCACGCCGCCGTCCTCCGCAGCCACTGCCTGGGCCATCCCCCGGTGTGCAATGCACATCCTCTGCGGCAGCCCCCAGACGGCGCCACCCGCCACAGTCACCGCAGAGGGCATCCCCCAGAGGGCGCCGCCCGCCGCAGTCACAGCAGCCGGGCCCATCTGGGAATAGTGAGCTCACTGCGCCGTTGTTCCATTTTGATGGCACGTTGCTAAAGGTTTTTGTATTTCCAGCTCAGCCACCTGCGCCGGCGCCCAGGAGGCGAAGGTACCGGCCAGGGACCAAGGCCCTAATGGAGATCCGCAAGTTCCAGAAGAGCACAGAGCTCCTCATCAGGAAAGCGCCCTTCTCTCGCCTGGTAAGGTGTTACCAGCTCACACGTTAGCCCGTAAGCTTGTCAGATCATTGCCTTGACATGTAGCCACCCTCCCACACACCCAGGTCCGTGAGGTGTGCCAGTCATATGGCAGAAGTGCCCTCAGATGGCAGGTCTTCGCCCTGATGGCCCTTCAGGAGGTAAAGTCGCCGGGGAGGTCCAAATGTCATACTAAAGTCTCTATCCTACTGAGCGACCAAGAATTGCGAGTGTTTTCAAATGGAGTGATTACTGCATTTTCGTTATGGTTTGTCGAAGGTCGCAAACGTTCGACAAACAGTGACCAAACGTTTGGCAAATGTTCACCTGTACTTTTCTTCTACGCGGGGGAAATTTTGAACAGGGAGTTTTTTACATGTTCAAAATTTTATTGCGACAACAAGAACTTCCTAAAAAGGTCGGTGAACATTTGGGACATTGAACGATCCCTGACCAACTTTGGCGTGTACGCAAGTGACAATCGGTGATGCCCCATTTCCGCCTGCCGACTCTCTGCAACCCAAAATATTCCGCTGCCCTTGCCGACGCCGGACGCAGCGGGACACTCGGGCCGGGTTACACATTGACGACTTGTTGGGATCTTTACAGGCGGCTGAGGCCTTATTGGTGTTGCTGTTCTCTGATGCCAACCTGTGCGCCATCCACGCCAAGCGGGTCACCATTTTTCCCCGCGATCTCCAGCTGGCCCGACGGATCCGCGGGCAAGATTTCTGATTAAGATGATAGCCGCGTGGTGACTCAAACGTTTCACAGTGACCACTCGACACAACCCAACCTTTGTAGTTGAAATCGACTTAAATACTGTTGTTTGCAGGGATTGTGTTTTATATATAGTGAAGTGTTTGTGTTTTATATCTAAAGTTATGTGACAAGAGTGGATAATTTCTTGGCCCTGCCCACTTCATCACCAGGCAACCAATTATGTGAGTGCTAAGCTTCACTCTGTAGTGTCATCCACGCGCGTCACCGTTTTTCCCCGCGACATCCAGCTGGCCTGATGTACCCGCGGGCAAGATTTCTGATTAAGATGATAGGCCCATGGTGACTCTAACGTTTCACGGTCACCACTCGACTCAACCCAACCTGTATAGTAGAAATCCTCTTCCATTACTGTTTGCAGTGTTTGTGTTTTATCGATAGTGCAGTGTTTCTGTTCTGTATATAAAGTTCCGTGATGTGTGTTCATCGTAAGACAAAGTATTTTCATTAAAATACAAATATTTCTAAAAAACAAAATATTTTTGGTACTATTGAGAGCTTACCTAAGTAAATTTTTTTACATCAGAAAAATAAACATTTCAATATTATTGTGCGGTTAGTTGTTAATCTTGATGTGAATTGAATGAGCAAACACTAACATCCATCCATCCATTTTCTGTACCGCTTAGTCCCCACTGGGGTCGCGGGCGTGCTGGAGCCTATCCCAGCCGTCATCGGGCAGTAGGCGGGGGACACCCTGAACCGGTTGCCAGCCAATCGCAGGGCACACAGAGACAAACAACCATTTGCACTTGCACTCACACCTAGGGACAATTTGGAGCGTTCAATCGGCCTACCAAGCATGTTTTTGGGATGTGGGAGGAAACCGGAGTGCCCGGAGAAAACCCACGCGGGCCCGGGGAGAACATGCAAACTCCACACAGGGAGGGCCGGAGGTGGAATCGAACCCGCACCCTCCTAACTGTGAGGCGGACGTGCTACCCAAGTGCGCCACCGAGCCGCCTCAAACACTAACAAACAAAACTAATTTATCTATTGAGGCACAATATTACATTACAGTGTCAATATTGTAGTCGACCACTCCAGATTGCCCGTAGGTTGTGGTTTTGAGCTCGAAAGGTTGCCTGTGTGCCCTGCAATTGGCGTTCGGGGTGTCCCCCGCCTACTGCCCGAAGTCTGCTGGGTTAAGCTCCAGCATACCAGCGAAGCTTGTGTCAAAAAGCAGTTCAGAAAAACGATGGATAGATAGATAGATGGATGGATATTATAGTACCGTTATTTTCTTTATTACGTTGTGTCGCAGACCCGAGCCGATCTGAACCACCGAGTCAATGTGGTTGTCAAGCCTGAAGCCATCCGTGTGTGAAATAGGGTAATGAGATATAAAGTCATTAAAAAAGTCCCAATAATCGCCACACACACATCTGGGTGTGGTGAAATTTGTCCTCTGCATTTAGCCCATCCCCGTATGATTTTGATCCATCCCATGGGGGAGAGGGGAGCAGTGAGCAGCAGCGGTGCTGCGCTCGGGAATCATTTGATGATCTAACCCCCCAATTCCAACCCTTAATGCTGAGTGCCAAGCAGGGAGGCAATGGGTCCCATTTTTATAGTCTTTGGTAGGACCCGGCCGGGGTTTGAACCCACAACCTTCCAATCTCATGGCGGACACTCCACCACTTGGCCACTGAGCTTTTTTATTTATTTTTTTCTAAAACATCCATCCATCCATTTTCTGTACCGCTCTCTCCCCACGGGGGTCGCGGGCGTGCTGGAGCCTATCCCAGCCGTCATCAGGCAGTAGGCGGGGGACACCCTGAACCGGTTGCCAGCCAATCGCAAGGCACACAGAGACAAACAACCATTTGCACTCACACTCATACCTAGGGACAATTTGGAGTCTTCAATCGGCCTACCAAGCATGTTTTTGGGATGTGGGAGGAAACCGGAGTGCCCGGAGGAAACCCACGCGGGCCCAGGGAGAACATGCAAACTCCACACAGGGAGGGCCGGAGGTGGAATCGAACCCGCACCCTCCTAACTGTGAGGCGGACGCGCTACCCAGTGCGTCACCGAGCCGCCCCTTTCTAAAACAAAGTAAAGAAAAAAAAAGATCCACACTCTATTCCAGAAGATGGCGGTAATGCACCTAAGGTTGTTTGCTACCGCTACAAAACAAGAAGAAGACATTACCCACTCTACAACTAGCACTTGAAAATAATTGCCGTGTCAAAATTCACAGGCTGAATGTTGTTGTAACGTCGGTGTGTGTTGTGATCTCGCAACATGAACAACGTGGCTTCATTTGTGTTGATTTGGAGTCACGTCACCTCTGCCGGTAAGATCGCGAACTAAAGAGAAAATGTTAATGAATGTTAGAAACACACAGTCCTAGTAAAGTTTTCGAACAACCTTGGCGCACACGGTACCTTGTGTGTCCTAACCACAGCTAGTTTCCAGTCATGACTGTCCGTATGTTAGACATGAAATCAGGCTTTTGAGTAATCATGAATTTGCTAATGCCTCCATAGCCATAGAAATGAAGTCAGGCATCAGCCACAACGTCATTTCTTATTCAATGCTGGTTTATTACCGCTGCGATGCAGTGCTGGCTCTACGCAGGGGAGGGAGGGGGCAACGCCCCCTCAAAAAGATGTCCTGCCCCCTCAAATCAAACTTTTAGAAGTGAAAAATCCGCTGATAGAAACACACGTTAATCGGCCACCTCTCTTCTCTCATGTCACCAGACACCAGGAAGTAACCGTTGCGCATCAGACTTTGCAGGAACCCCGCTTGGGATCTCAACAGCAAACCATTGTTCTTACAATAAGATTTTCTTCTTGTTTTATTTTCATTGTTCGGGAGCTTTCATTGAGGAGCGATCTCGTCGACGAGCGATCACGCCGAGGCTTCTTCCCTGTCGGGAAGTCGCCGAGCCACCAAACATCGGAGCCTTCCAGCGCCATCGGCTCCGCGGCCGGCGTTGGATTTTGCTCCAGCAAGTCCAGACCCGTGGCCCCGCTGGGGTTCCTCCTGGCGCCATCAGACTCGCGGCAGCATTAGGGTCCCACTCCAGCGTTGCCGGATTCGCGGCCGTCGCTGGACTTCGAGCCAGAAACGCTGGACCCGCGGCCGTTGCCGGACTTCGTCCCAGCAACGCCGGACCTGCGGACGTCGGCGGACTGCGTGCCAGCAACGCCGGACCCGCGGCCTTCACCGGACCTCTACCCACCTGCGCCGGACCAGCGATCATCCCCTCAGGAGCCCAGCTACCACCTGGCCCAGTAGGCAAACGCCATCAGCCCCACGAGGACACCCACCATCAGGCCTAGTAGGCTAACACCACCAGCCCAGGAGGAGAGCTACCATCAGGTATAGGTTGATAGCCGTGATGGCCATGAAAGTGCTTCAGAAGGACATGGAGGAGCTGAAGTTATCAATGAAAGTGATGTCTTCAAATGTGGAAACTATAATGAGGCAACAGGCGATTATTACAGAGCTGATGGGAGAGGTGAAGCAGCTCAAACAATTAAACATTGAACAAAATAAGAAAATTGTCAGCCTGGAAAATAGATTAGACAATTTGGAGCAGTACTCAAGAATGAGCGATGTCATCATCACAGGTTTAAGGATCAAACCACGGACCTACCACCAGGCTGTGAAAGGCCTTGCTTCAGAGGATAATCCTGAACATGAGGAGACAACAGAGGAGAAGGTAAAAAGTTTCCTCCAGAGTAAAGACATCGCCATTGACATTGTTAATATTGAGGCATGCCACACTCTGCCAACTAAGAGTCTAAAAAGTAAGCCTGTCATACCATCTATAATTGTCCGATTTACAAACAGGAAAAGTAAGATAAATCTGCTCAAACAAGGTAGAAAACTAAAAGGCACGAACGTGTACATTAATGAACACCTCACCAAGAAAAATGGTGAAATAGCTAAGAAAGCAAGAGATCTTAAGAAAAGCGGTAAAATACAGTCCACTTGGACTGCTGGTTGTAAGGTGTTCATCAAACCAGTTGGGGCAGCAGAAAGTTCTCATGGTCTCTGCATCAGTGCCATAGAGCAACTTAAGAGGTATGAAAAAGACTAGTAACCTGTACATTATTCTGCTGAACCTTAAGTTGTGGTACCTTTAGATCATGGAATGTAAAAAACCTGGTGAAATTATCAACCCACCATGAACCGTACTGACTAGAGATGCACCGATCCGATATCTGGATCGGATATCGGCCCCGATATCAACAAAATAGATGGATCGGGTATCGGACAATACAGCCGATCTGTGAGCCGATACTTTCCTTAATCTATTGGGACGCGGGCTACGTCATACGTCAGCAGCACGTGTGCCGCATGCCACGAGAGTTTTCTAAACAAACGCAAACATGGAGCGAACGTTCGCTTCTCTTCCCCGGGTTGCCAAGCGGACGTCAAACCCTGAGCGTTCGCTTCTCTTCGGGTTGCTAATGGGACGTCAAAGGCTGCGTGTTCGCTTCTCTCCCGAATGGGGGGGGGGGCGGAGGCTAATCGGATGTCAAACGCTGCGTGTTTGCTTCTCTTCCGGGGGGGTGTTAATGGGACGTCAAACGCTTTGTGTGGCGGGCTCCATCTAGTGTGGAAACTGAGAAGCTGAGCTCAAGCTTCTTGTGCGGGCCATATTCAATTATGTTTTCAGAATTTGCTGCGGGCCAATAAAAACTGGACCGTTAGTTTGGACACCCCTAATTTGGAGCAAAGAACTGTGTAGTCTGCCTGATGCCATTGGCTTTGGTCTTTTCTGTTCCACATGTAGAGTTATGTAGCTTGTTAAGTCAACCATAATATCGGATCGGTATCGGGTATCGACCGATACGCAAAGCCGCGGCATCGGTATCGGTATCGGAACTGAAAAAGTCGGATCGGTGCATCTCTAGTACTGACCAATGCCTTTCTTTTCCAACTGATGTGTTTAACAAATAAGCACTGATAACTGAAAATGAAGAACTTGATTTGAAAACATTTGACTTCACTGACCATAAGGGATTTGACATAGAGAACAATATTGATCCTGTGAATAACGTCTTCATCAACTACACTCAAAGGAACAGCAAATACTATACTGTAGAGCAATTTAACAAGAATGTAACAACAAATAGAGCAATATCAATTATACATTTTAATAGTAGGAGCCTGAAAGCAAACATCTCTAAGATCAAACAATGTTAAAAAGATATGAATAATCCGTTTACTGTAATTGCAATATCTGAAACCTGGTTAAAGGAAGATCAGTCTGAAAATATTGACATAGAGGGGTATGAGAGTTATACATTAAATAGGAAGGTAAAAAGATGTGGAGGAGTTGCTCTATTCGTAGATAAAAATTATAAGGGTAAGATAGTAAGAAGTATGTCTCAAGCAATAGATAATATTATGGAATGTATTACAATTGAAATAGAAATGGAATCATCCAAAAACATTCTGGTAAGCTGTGTATACAGATGTCCAGGTTCATGTATCGAGACATTTAGTGAACTATTATCAGGAATGTATGAAAGGAAAATCTATACGAAAATGGTGTACGTCTATGGCGATTATAATATAGATCTATTGAACCCACTTCAGCTGACTCCAGTAACAGAATTTATTAACTTAATGTACAGTATGAGTCTCTACCCTGGAATAAGCCGTTCGACTAGAATTACATCTCACAGTGCCACAATAATTGATAATATATTTACAAATGTAATTGAAAAGAAAGTTAAAAACTGGACTGATAATAAATGATTCAAGCGACCACCTGCCAGTGTTTGCAGTGATCCAGGACTGTACAAAGAAAAAAAAGGATGCTATAACTTTTAAAATGTGTAGAATGAACTCTGGTAATTCATTTAACTCATTCAAAAATGACCTTTTAAAACAAGACTGGAAAAAGGTATATGTGGGTGATGTAAATGAAGCCTACAACACATTCATGGCCATTATATCCGAACTTTATGATAAAAACTGTCCTCTTGTAAAGAAAGCAGTTAAACTAAATTCAGTGGAAAAAACATGGCTGACAAAGGAAATCTTAAGTGCTTGCAAGAAGAAAAACCTATTATACAAAGATTTCTTAAAGATAAGAACAAAGGAAGCTGAATTAAAATATAAGATCTATAAAAACAAATTCTTCCCATGGGCTCACCACCTGTGGGAGGGGCCAAAGGGGTCGGGTGCAGTTCGAGCTGGGCGGCGGCCAAAGGCAGGGACCTTGGCGGTCTGATCCCCGGCTGCATAAGCTGGCTCTTGGGACATGGAATGTCACCTCTCTGGCTGGAAAGGAGCCCGAGCTGGTGTGCGAGGCAGAAAAGTTCCGACTAGATATAGTCGGACTTGCCTCAACGCACAGTTTGGGTTCTGGTTGCTCTGGAGTTGCCCACGGTGAGAGGCGTCGAGCAGGTGTGGGTATACTTATTGCCCCCCGGCTGGGCGCCTGCACATTGGGGTTCACCCCGGTGAACGAGAGGGTAGCCTCCCTCCGCCTTCGGGTGGGGGGACGGGTCCTGACTGTTGTTTGTGTCTATGCACCAAACGGCAGCTCAGAGTACCCACCCTTCTTGGAGTCCCTGGAGGAAGTGCTGGAGAGCGCTCCTTCTGGGGACTCCATCGTTCTACTGGGTGACTTCAATGCTCACGTGGGCAATGACAGTGAGACCTGGAAGGGCATGATTGGGAGGAACGCCCCCCCCCAATCTGAACCGGAGCGGTGTTCTATTATTGGACTTCTGTGCTCGACACGGATTTTCTATAATGAACACCGTGTTCAAACATAAGGGTGTCCATGTGTGCACTTGGCACCAGGACACCCTAGGCCGCAGTTCGATGATCGACTTTGTAGTCGTGTCATCGGATTTGCGGCCGCATGTTTTGGACACTCGGGCGAAGAGAGGGGCGGAGCTGTCAACTGATCACCACCTGGTGGTGGGTTGGCTCCGATGGTGGGGGAAGATGCCGGTCCGACCTGGGAACGTCTGGTGGAATCCCCTGTCAGGAAGAGCTTCAACTCCCACCTCCGGCAGAGCTATTCACACGTCCCGGGGGAGGCGGGGGACATTGAGTCCGAGTGGACCTTGTTCCGCGCCTCCATTGTTGAGGCGGCCGACCGGAGCTGTGGCCGTAAGGTCATTGGTGCCTGTCGTGGCGGCAATCCCCGAACCCGCTGGTGGACACCGGCGGTAAGGGATGCCGTCAAGCTGAAGAAGGAGTCCTATCGGGCCGTTTTGGCGTGCGGGACTCCGGAGGCAGCTGACAGGTACCGGATGGCCAAGCGGAACGCGGCTTCGGCGGTTGCTGAGGCAAAAACCCGGACGTGGGAGGAGTTTGGCGAGGCCATGGAGAATGACCTCCGGACGGCTTCGAAGAAATTCTGGTCCACCATCCGGCGTCTCAGGAGGGGGGAGCAGTGCAACATCAACACTGTTTACAGTGGAGATGGCGTGCTGCTGACCTCGACTTGGGACGTCGTGTGTCGATGGGGAGAATACTTCGAAGACCTCCTCAATTCCACCAACACGCCTTCCATTGTGGAAGCGGGGCCTGGGGACTCTGAGGCGGACTCTCCAATCTCTGGGGTCGAAGTCACCGAGGTAGTTAAAAAACTCCTCGGTGGCAGGGCGATCGGTGGATGAGATCCGCCCGGATTTCTTAAGGGCTCTGGATGTTGTGGGGCTGTCATGGCTGACACGTCTCTACAACATCGCGTGGACATCGGGGACAGTGCCTCTGGATTGGCAGACTGGGTTGGTGGTTCCCCTCTTTAAGAAGGGGGACCGGAGGGTGTGTTCCAATTACAGGGTAATTACACTCCTCAGCCTCCCTGGTAAGGTCTATTCAGGGGTGCTGGAGAGGAGGGTCCGTCGGGAGGTCGAACCTCGGATTCAGGAGGAACAGTGTGGCTTTCGTCCTGGCCGTGGAACAGTGGACCAGCTCTTCACCCTCAGCAGGATCCTCGAGGGTGCATGGGAGTTCGCCCAACCAGTCCACATGTGTTTTGTGGACTTGGAGAAGGCGTTCGACCGTGTCCCTCGGGAGGTTCTGTGGGGGGTGCTTCGGGAGTACGGGGTACCGAGCCAACTGATGAAGGCGGTTCGGTCCCTGTATCACCGATGCCAGAGTTTGGTCCGCATTTCCGGCAGTAAGTCGGATTCGTTCTCAGTGAGGGTTGGACTCCGCCAAGGCTGCCCTTTGTCACCGATTCTGTTCATAGTTTTTATGGACAGAATTTCTAGGCGCAGCCGAGGCGTTGATGGTGTCCGGTTTGGGGACCTCAGCATCGCGTCTCTGCTTTTTGCAGACGACGTGGTGCTGTTGGCTTCTTCAGGCCGTGATCTCCAGCTCTCACTGGAGCGGTTCGCAGCCGAGTGTGAAGCGGTCGGGATGAGGGTCAGCACCTCCAAATCCGAGTCCATGGTCCTCGATCGGAAAAGGGTAGAATGCCCTCTCCGGATCGGGGATGAGATCCTGCCCCAAGTGGAGGAGTTTAAGTATCTTGGGGTCTTGTTCACGAGTGAGGGGAGGATGGAGCGCGAGATCGACAGGCGGATCGGTGCAGCGTCGGCAGTAATGCGGACTTTGTACCGGTCCGTCCTGGTAAAGAGAGAGCTGAGCCAAAAGGCAAAGCTCTCAATTTTCCGGTCGATTTACGCTCCTACCCTCACCTATGGTCATGAGCTATGGGTCGTGACCGAAAGAACGAGATTTCGGATACAAGCGGCCGAAATGAGTTTTCTCCGCAGGATGTCCGGGCTCTCCCTTAGAGATAGGGTGAGAAGTTCGGTCATCCGGGAGAGACTCGGAGTAGAGTCGCTGCTCCTCCACGTTGAGAGGAGCCAGATGAGGTGGCTCGGGCATCTCATCAGGATGCCTCCTGGACTCCTCCCTGGGGAGGTGTTCTGGGCATGTCCCACCGGTAGGCGACCCCGGAGACGACCCAGGACGCGCTGGAGAGACTATGTCTCTCAGCTGGCCTGGAAACGCCTTGGGATCCCCCGGGATGAGCTAGATGAAGTGGCTGGGGAGAGGGAAGTCTGGGAGTCCCTCCTGAAGCTGCTGCCCCCGCGACCCGACCCCGGATAAGCGGAAGAAGATGGATGGATGGATAAAAACAAATTGATTAAAATAATGAGAATCAATAAAAGGGACTACTATAGCAAGATACTGGAGGAAAACAAGAGTAATACAATAATAACATGGAAAGTGTTAAATGAGGTTATTAAAAACAGAACTGGAAAGCCAGGATATCCTTCTTACTTTGTAAACAGTAATAACATTCCTATGAATGATCTTACTATGATTGCAGAGGAGTTCGATGATTACTATGTTGGTATTGGGCCTACTTTGGCAGAGGAAGTAGCAAAAAAAGGGAGTACAAGTGACCTACTTAAGGATGTACCCATAGCCGAAAGTATGGTTCTAATGGGAACGAATGAGAAGGAAATAATAGAAATTGTTAGAGAATTTAAAGGTAAAAAGTCAACCGACTGTAACGGGATAGATATGTCACTCGTTAAAAATATCATTGAATGTGTCGTGAAACCCCTTACACATATCTGCAACCAATCTCTGACAAATGGTGTTTTTCCAAGTGAAATGAAAACTGCTAAAATTATCCCGATATATAAAGCTGGGGACAAACACACATTCTCAAATTATACGCCAATATCTCTACTCCCACAATTCTCTAAAATATTGGAAAAAATATTTGATAAATGGCTTGATGATTTTATTACAAAACAAAATATTCTGTGTGACCAACAGTATGGATTTTGGAAAAATAGGACCACCACACTAGCTTTGTTGGATTTCGTAGCTGAAATAACAGCTATTGAAAATAGACGATATGTTGTAGGTGTTTTCTTGGATCTTAAGAAAGCTTTTGATACTGTAAATTATGAAATACTGTTAACAAAACTTGAAAGATATGGGATACAAGGTATGTCACTCACTTGGTTAAACAGTTATTTATCAAACAGGACTCAATGTGTGCAACTTATGGACTGTAAATCAAAACTAAAACAGGTAAAGTGTGGTGTTCCTCAGGGCTCAATATTAGGCCCCTTGTTATTTATTTTGTATGTCAATGATATATGCAAGGTCTCCAGGTTACTCAAGGCCGTACTTTTTGCAGATGACACAAACCTGCTTTGCAGTGGGGAGGACCTGGATCAACTATTGGATACTGTGGGTATTGAAATGGAAAAATTACAGAGTTGGTTTGACACAAATAAACTAACACTAAATTTAAGTAAAACAAAGTATATTATATTTGGAAACCGCCCGACCAACACAGACAAAATTCTTACAATAAATAATATAGAAATAGAAAGAGTAAATGAAGTAAAATTTCTTGGAGTGCTTATAGATAATAAATTAAGTTGGAAACCACATATAATGTATATCAAATCAAAAATTTCGAAATCACTAGCAGTATTGTTAGAAAAATGTATATATATGTTATCATGCGTTCTCTAATCAATGCCTTACTGCAATATTACTGCAATATATGCTTGCTGTTTGGCCTTGCTGTTTTTATGATGTACCACAGAAGGACAGTTCCTTTCTAACAAAGACCACTTTGTTAGACAACATGCCTCATTGCTGTCCTGCACCCCAGATGAACCTCCAAGTGACCATTAAAGTCAGGGTTTTCCTAACTATCTTTATCGTAGGATTAGGTTGGAATGTATATAACCAGTAATAAATAACTTAGCTTGTTGCATCCTACACAATGTCGTAAAACTTCCCTTGCTATGTTTTAACTAGAGGTCAAAGGTTTTTTCTTCTGTATCCAGTCCACTCAAACTCCTCTTCCCAGATGTTCTTATCAGTATGTAAACATCTAGTGTCTCACACTGTGGGTAGGGCAAATCCAAATAAAAAGAGCGGGAGTGCCTACAGATTTTTAGTATGTGTAGAGATTGTCTCGAGCTATCTGTACTGCACTCCTCGCGAGAAAAGACTTAATATTCTGTCTCAATTGTGGTTTGTTTGCTGTTGCTCTTCTATTCACTTATTCAGTCAGCGAAATAAACCTGACAGAAATTGGGGGCTCGTCCGGGATCTCAACACGCCCTGAACGGTTCCAGCGGGCTCTTCGACGCAGGCGAAAATCCTCGGCCGAGGTAAACAAAAGCCCTTTGACGGGACTGTCTCGATCAGTCCGGCTGGACACCGGGAGGGTTGACGAGATCTTCCGAGGAAGAGAATCAGCAGACCGTGGGTAGGAATATTAATTCTACTAAATAGAAACAGTTAAATTCCGCAGGGGTGGATGTGGAGCCCCCTAGCTTTCAAGCTAGTTAAATTCTGCAGCAGGAGGGGCGGACTCCTCTGTTATTAAAAAAACAAAACAAAAAAACCTTGAGAATTCTAGACCCTATCAAGTACAACTAGAAACAGTTAAATTCTGCAGGGGCGGATGTGGAGCCCCCTAACGTTTTATGTTAGTTAAATTCCGCAGCAGGAGGGTTAGACTCCTCTGTTCTTAAAAAAAAAACGCGCGTGGTATGCTTGTGAACGGTTTGACTGAGAGTGATCTCATTTGAGCGCTCCTCTTAAATAGTAAGCGAAAGTCCCTACCCCGACATGAACTAAAATGCAAAGATTGGAAAATAATTGAAAGGCAGGATCCCAACCGATTAAAAAAAGATTTCGATAAATGGGTTAAAAAATATAAATTTGAGGGACAACCAAATTATTAGGACTTAGAGGTGCCATAAACGAAACAACATAAATAAATCTTAAAGAAATTAAAGAAGGCATCTGATGATGTAGTGTTTTGGGAGAGAGAGAAAGAGAGAGAGCTCAGAAAGCACTGTATTGCAGGTAGGAAGATGATGAGACTGGGCCTAACAGTAGGCAGGCAAGAGAAAACCAAAATTTACAGAGTTAGAGAAGAAGGGAGAAGTCTAGAGAAAGTAGAGAAGCACGTAGAGAAAACACATGCTACAAATTCAAAACTAAAGATCATAGCGGGAGGAATACATAAATCACGCCCTCCATGCAGAAAGAGTAGTAATAGACAAACAAAAATGAAAACAAATGAAAGCTTCAAAAAACACATTTTTGGTAGACCAGGATAGTGACACTTTTTACCAAAATGCAGGCAGAGGACAGAAAGGCCAGAGAGGGCGAGCAATACCCAACAGAGAAGGCTTTAGAGGCCGAGGAAGAGGAGTTGTGCAACCTCCAATAGAATGCTGGAGTTGCGGAGAAAACGGTCACGTGGCACGTGACTGCACAAATTAACAGAAACACTATGACTAGGCCAAAATCAAATCAGATCAGGTTTCCATGTAATGAAGTGGGAACCTGGCTGCCAAAATTAAGGAGAAATTAGCTTAAATATAAGGAGATATTTATGTTAAAAGGATAAAGTAAGATAAAGAAACATTGAAGTTAAGATTTGCTAAATAAATAGAAAATAATTACACATAGTTTCTAAAAGTGAAATAGAGAATAAATCAGACAAGTAATACGAGCAAAAAGATGTTCTTCTTAGTGCTTCTATGTGTTCTTATATGTTGTGCGTCATCCTTTTGTGCTGGTGTGTGTGTGCGCGTGTGCGCGCAGAGGATCCTCATGAATGGGTGTGTGTATGAGTGCGAGTAAGATGTGTGTTCTATGGAAGAAATCAGTCATGGAGAATGTTCTGGAGACTGTTGAGCAATACTAGGGAAATTGAGAAGTGGATGATGGTGTGTTTAAGTTGGTTGGAGAAACTGAGATGAGCAAGGTGTGTGCAATAGAGAAAATAAGGCGTGTGTGGCAGAGAGTTACGAGAACGGTGGCTTGATAGGATGGGAATAAGAGACAGCAAATGTTGTGTAGAAGACTGAAAGATGTTGAAGGTGAACATGATGGGGGAGGGCAACAGCAAAGTTGGCCTGCCCTTTGAGAAGGTGAAACTGATAAGCGTGCCTGCGCTCGCGCGTCGTCGCGGGGCGGGGCTGTCCGCGTGGGCCTTTGCTATGCTCGTGTGGGCGGTGGGCCGGCCGGCATCATGGTTGTTGCAGGAAATGGCCAGCCTGTCACCAATCAACGTTGATGCTGCGCCCCCCCCCCCCTCTGTCTCAATTGTGGTTTGTTTGCTGTTGCTCTTCTATTCACTTATTCAGTCAGCGAAATAAACCTGACAGAAATTGGGGGCTCGTCCGGGATCTCAACACGCCCTGAACGGTTCCAGCGGGCTCTTCGACGCAGGCGAAAATCCTCGGCCGAGGTAAACAAAAGCCCTTTGACGGGACTGTCTCGATCAGTCCGGCTGGACACCGGGAGGGTTGACGAGATCTTCCGAGGAAGAGAATCAGCAGACCGTGGGTAGGAATATTAATTCTACTAAATAGAAACAGTTAAATTCCGCAGGGGCGGATGTGGAGCCCCCTAGCTTTCAAGCTAGTTAAATTCTGCAGCAGGAGGGGCGGACTCCTCTGTTATTAAAAAAACAAAACAAAAAAACCTTGAGAATTCTAGACCCTATCAAGTACAACTAGAAACAGTTAAATTCTGCAGGGGCGGATGTGGAGCCCCCTAACGTTTTATGTTAGTTAAATTCCGCAGCAGGAGGGTTAGACTCCTCTGTTCTTAAAAAAAAACGCGCGTGGTATGCTTGTGAACGGTTTGACTGAGAGTGATCTCATTTGAGCGCTCCTCTTAAATAGTAAGCGAAAGTCCCTACCCCGACATGAACTAAAATGCAAAGATTGGAAAATAATTGAAAGGCAGGATCCCAACCGATTAAAAAAAGATTTCGATAAATGGGTTAAAAAATATAAATTTGAGGGACAACCAAATTATTAGGACTTAGAGGTGCCATAAACGAAACAACATAAATAAATCTTAAAGAAATTAAAGAAGGCATCTGATGATGTAGTGTTTTGGGAGAGAGAGAAAGAGAGAGAGCTCAGAAAGCACTGTATTGCAGGTAGGAAGATGATGAGACTGGGCCTAACAGTAGGCAGGCAAGAGAAAACCAAAATTTACAGAGTTAGAGAAGAAGGGAGAAGTCTAGAGAAAGTAGAGAAGCACGTAGAGAAAACACATGCTACAAATTCAAAACTAAAGATCATAGCGGGAGGAATACATAAATCACGCCCTCCATGCAGAAAGAGTAGTAATAGACAAACAAAAATGAAAACAAATGAAAGCTTCAAAAAACACTTTTTTGGTAGACCAGGATAGTGACACTTTTTACCAAAATGCAGGCAGAGGACAGAAAGGCCAGAGAGGGCGAGCAATACCCAACAGAGAAGGCTTTAGAGGCCGAGGAAGAGGAGTTGTGCAACCTCCAATAGAATGCTGGAGTTGCGGAGAAAACGGTCACGTGGCACGTGACTGCACAAATTAACAGAAACACTATGACTAGGCCAAAATCAAATCAGATCAGGTTTCCATGTAATGAAGTGGGAACCTGACTGCCAAAATTAAGGAGAAATTAGCTTAAATATAAGGAGATATTTATGTTAAAAGGATAAAGTAAGATAAAGAAACATTGAAGTTAAGATTTGCTAAATAAATAGAAAATAATTACACATAGTTTCTAAAAGTGAAATAGAGAATAAATCAGACAAGTAATACGAGCAAAAAGATGTTCTTCTTAGTGCTTCTATGTGTTCTTATATGTTGTGCGTCATCCTTTTGTGCTGGTGTGTGTGTGCGCGTGTGCGCGCAGAGGATCCTCATGAATGGGTGTGTGTATGAGTGCGAGTAAGATGTGTGTTCTATGGAAGAAATCAGTCATGGAGAATGTTCTGGAGACTGTTGAGCAATACTAGGGAAATTGAGAAGTGGATGATGGTGTGTTTAAGTTGGTTGGAGAAACTGAGATGAGCAAGGTGTGTGCAATAGAGAAAATAAGGCGTGTGTGGCAGAGAGTTACGAGAACGGTGGCTTGATAGGATGGGAATAAGAGACAGCAAATGTTGTGTAGAAGACTGAAAGATGTTGAAGGTGAACATGATGGGGGAGGGCAACAGCAAAGTTGGCCTGCCCTTTGAGAAGGTGAAACTGATAAGCGTGCCTGCGCTCGCGCGTCGTCGCGGGGCGGGGCTGTCCGCGTGGGCCTTTGCTATGCTCGTGTGGGCGGTGGGCCGGCCGGCATCATGGTTGTTGCAGGAAATGGCCAGCCTGTCACCAATCAACGTTGATGCTGCGCCCCCCCCCTCGCACGAGGGGTGCTGTGGCTGCAGGCGAAGCAGGGACAGTGTGATTTTCTCAGAGAGTGATGCTTAAGGAAGATGTGACAATATTTGCATGAAGGATAAAAGGCACTGATGAGAAAACAAAAGTATAACCAAAACGTCAAAACAGAGGATGACGTTTGCGCAGCGTTGTTTGTTTGTATTGTTTGTAAGCTGTGTCTCTGCTGTAAGTTTTTGTGTTGTCTGTGTGCTGTCAGTGTTATGTGTTAAAATTGGCTAATGTAGGTGCACAAAAGAATTTTCTAGATTGTAGTCTACATTTTTTGCACCGCAAAACAAAAGCAATTTTGTGAAAATAAGAAGAAAAGAAAGGCAAGCAATTTTTTGTGGGCAGGAACTGGTCCACACTGCATTAATGCCTATCCCTGATGAAACCAAATTTGAGAGATGGAAAGAACTTGCTTTCTGGAATTGGATGAAGCAAAATTATTAAATAACAACATTTCAAAGCTAAATTTAGAAAAAATAGTCGATTGGTTGTGTAAAGACTACACAAGTTTTTACATTTGAGGATAAGAGAGTGATTGAGTTAGTTAAAGTTAAGAAACAACAAGAATTGTCTATTATATTAATTTACTGGCGGTTATTTTGTTAGTTTTTATCTTTATCTTGATTGGTTTGACACCTGGAGGGAGGAAAGATTAGGATGTGGAACACGGGTTGAGACAACCAGTTACACACGCAAAACATGTGTGCACTGGGACACTGAGAAGCATTTTGAAAGGTGTGTCAAAATTAAATGAAGATGAAATCATATGTAGTAATACAACGCTTTACTACATATGGATTCTCTAAATCGTACAATTGAGTAAAATAAAACATACTTTTTGACTTTTGTTCAAATTACTAAGATTCTTGTGATAAACGATGAGAAACTGATTGAAAAGAAACTACAAGAAACTACAACTAAGCTAGTTGTGGAAGCAGTCCAATTGCCAAGACAAATAGCTATGTGCACGTGTGCAGGGCACGCACGAGACTGATAAGGTGTCAAGAGGTAACAAGCTTGCAGACGGAACCGCATAGCTGCAGTGCAAAAGACGCTTCAAATTTTATACACACAAGAAGCGGATTGAATTACTGAAACATTTTTAAAGATGTGCAGCGACAAAGTCCATAGACTGAAATTCAATCATGGACAAAAAGAGGGGCAAGAGTAGAGAATGGCATCTATAAATGACCAGAAGACAGACCTATCCTACCAAAGAACCTATACCAATTGGCAGCAATATTGAGCCATAGTGCGTGTCACATGGCTCAAGAGGAGAGATAGTGGGGCAGGTCAGTCAGCTTTATACAACATACGGATTTGATTCATATTTCAAAACAAAAAATTTTTTTGTAGAGCTTGTTTAACATGCGCTAAACACAATCCACAGGGTTATACTGCCTGGTCATAATAGATGCATTCTCAAAATGGTTTGATTTGGTTTAAACAATAATATCGAGATATGGGATTTTGAAAATTAATTCTCGTGACAGAACTGGTATAAAGTGTGAAAATGTGCATGGGAAAAATGGAAGATCATGGACAAAATGTTTAGATCTGGTCAAACTGTACATAAATATTACAAGTACTGTGGGTTTAACCCCGTATGAAAAATTGTTTGGGCGACAATATAGATTACCATGTTTTAAAACCAAGTGGGAAGCTAAGGATGATTTAAATTTGGCATTTACATTTTATATTTATAATTAAAATTTTAAAGGCAAAAAGAACAAAGCACGTTCTCATTAAGAGCAGTGAAAACAAAACACTGGTGTTCTTCCAAGTGGGAAGGGCCACATTGAATATTGATAATTACGTCAACTGCCATTAAAATAGCAGAAAGGCCAGTTGAGGTGGTCCTCGCAAATTAAAAAAGGGTAATTTCTTTTGAGGTAACGTTCAATCGGGAAAAAGTTACCCAAAGGGAGCCTTACCTCTTAGAGAAATGCCGGGAACAAGAAAATGGAACAATGACGTTATTGCATGTAAGATGGCTATCTTTGTTGCCACTTTGTTAACTTCAGCAATATGGTATTTGTGGGAACTAAGTCATAATGAGTAGGGGAGAGATGAGTGAACAACTTATATTGGTCACTCCAAAAAATTTTTTTAATTATGCTGCATTGTAGCAATTTAAAAGATCAATTTGACCTTTGCAGGATGATCTGCAGTGTCAGATCTGGACTGCCATGAGAGTATGATGTTTATATGTATACTTTGTCAACAACCGCTGTAGATGTTAACGAATGGGATGAATATATCTAAAGTGAATGTGGATAATTTGTTTCAGGTAACTAGTATAAGAATAAACTGCTAAGCGAAACAATTGATTGCTAATGGCAAAACAAGCTGTAAAGACAATTGAATATGTCATGTGTATGGGTTTGCGACCATTGCTTTATGTTCTACCGTCACCATTGATCAAAGATCGTGTGAAGTCTATCACGTCGATTGGATTGTAAGATGTGTGACAGAGCATTCTATATAGTAATATCCATTGAAGAAAGAAAAAAGAAGCCATTGCTTTCAGAGAATGTAGTCAAGCTAAATTGTAAATGTATCAACATCCCAAGATCTGAAAAGAGAAAAGAAAAAAAAAAAAGCTGGTAAAAACCAAAATATCTTTGAATTTGACAGCCGATGATGATCTGACCGAAATTGATGCAATTGGTGTTCCCGGAGGAGTGCCGGATAAGTGTAAGCTGGTGAATCAGATAGCTGGTTTTGAATCCTCCAAGTGACCATTAAAGTCAGGGTTTTCCTAACTATCTTTATCGTAGGATTAGGTTGGAATGTATATAACCAGTAATAACTTAGCTTGTTGCATCCTACACAATGTCGTAAAACTTCCCTTGCAATGTTTTAACTAGAGGCCAAAAGTTTTTTCTTTTGTATCCAGTCCACTCAAACTCCTCTTCCCAGATGTTCTTATCAGTATGTAAACATCTAGTGTCTCACACTGTGGGTAGGGCAAATCCAAATAAAAAGAGCGGGAGTGCCTACAGATTTTTAGTGTGTGTAGAGATTGTCTCAAGCTATCTGTACTGCACTCCTTGCGAGAAAAGACTTAATATTCTGTCTCAATTGTGGTTTGTTTGCTGTTGCTCTTCTATTCACTTATTCAGTCAGCGAAATAAACCTGACAGAAATTGGGGGCTCGTCCGGGATCTCAACACGCCCTGAACGGTTCCAGCGGGCTCTTCGACGCAGGCGAAAATCCTCGGCCGAGGTAAACAAAAGCCCTTTGACGGGACTGTCTCGATCAGTCCGGCTGGACACCGGGAGGGTTGACGAGATCTCCCGAGGAAGAGAATCAGCAGACCGTGGGTAGGAATATTAATTCTACTAAATAGAAACAGTTAAATTCCGCAGGGGCGGATGTGGAGCCCCCTAGCTTTCAAGCTAGTTAAATTCTATTCACTTATTCAGTCAGCGAAATAAACCTGACAAGTATTATATAAAGTAAAAGACCTGTGTGGAGGTGTGGGGCAATACATACATAACAAACACAGATCCAATCTTCATTCTTCAAAAAAAAGCAATAAGATGTCAGGAAGCAAAGGCAGGGCAACCAAGTGCAGCACAATCCTTTATTGCCAAAGGGGAAATGGAACGCCAGACCTGCGGTCGGGCTGGCGTGGCAGAGCACAGCGCGTAGGAGTAGTCGGAGGCAGGCAGGCAGTCGCAGGACGAGCACGTTGTCAGGACCGGCGGCGAGCTGAAGCGTGGTCGAAGGGCGAGCAAGTTGTCAGGACAGGCGGCGAGCAGAAGCGTGGTCGAAGATCACGGAAGCAGGTGGCTACAAAGATCGGTCCGGGGAAAAAAGGCAGGCGTATCACAGGCAGGGTAAGCAGACGAACTGACAACAACTGGCAGAACACAGAGAGGTTAAGTAGGGGACCTAACGAGCTGTAGCAGGTGCTGGCAATTCACTGAGTAGGGCTTGGCTGGAAGTCAGGTGACGCGGAGGCGTGACATAAGACTTGTAAATAATGCTGATTATAGAGAACCAACTAACCCTCTCTTTATTAAATTGAACTCACTGAAATATAACGACCTAGTCGACTTTAAAACCATCCAACTCATGTACAAAATAAAAAATAATTAATTACCACACAGTATCCAGAGGTTGTTTGAGTGGAGGGAAAGTACCTATTATTTAAGAGGAACACGTATGTTTAAAAGAGATTTGGTGAGAACAAACTTGAAGTTACATTGTATAACAGTTAGAGGTGTGGAATTATGGAACACCAGCAGTGAAGAATTAAAGAACTGTAGTACCTTACCTAAGTTTAAAAAAATGTATAAGGACAAAATATTGACGGGATACCGTAACATGCTGTGAAGTTGTTTAAGTTGCTTTTGTATTTATCTAAAGAAAATATATAGATATATGGATTCCAAAGAAAAGATGGCTCAATATATCGTGAATGAATCGCAGCAGGCTTTAAGATATCGGCAAATATCGTATCGTAGTTCTTTGTATTGATATGATATCGTATCGTGACAAAACCCGCGATTTACACCCCTATTAAAAATGTGTAAAAAAAAAAAGAGAACATGCCCCCTTCACATTTCTGACTGCCCTCTCTTATGTGCATTCCTAGAACCGGCCCTGCTGCGATGTCATAAAAGGGAGGTTTGCATCGTAGTCTGTATTTTTGGACTAACGCTAATTAGCCATGTCACGACTTACGCAAAATGCTTCTATTTATATCACAGATCACCCGGATTACCACAACTGCAATATTTGTAAATCAAGGCTCAAAGCCAGTGGTAGAAGCAGGGCACAAGGCATTTCCGAAACAAATGCTCTGCCAAATAAATAAATGCATGAATAAACCACGATTCAAAATGATTTCGATCACCAGCATCCTCATGATTTGTCGACAAATCTTGGTAACCCTATAGGTCGTTGAGGCAAGAAATTCCACCGATAAGGTAGCAGCCATTTTTATTGCGGTGTTGTTCATACATCGCAGGCAAATATGTTGAAAAATATTTGCTCCCCTCGGATAGTGTATATTGGGTCATATATTTGAAAGTTTTTAAAGTCCACCTCTTCTGCAGTCTGTATTGACATCATGTCTTTGGTCAGACAATACTATGTGGCAGCTACAGTAATATCATACCTCATCCACTTTTTTTATTTGGAAGGAGTGCACCTAATGACTGCTCCAACAATGCTCTGATGAGACTTTTGTTAATTTTTCTAGAAAGAAAACCAACTGTTTTTGTCCTCCTCGTGTGTCTCAATAGCCTGCTCATTTGTTTTTTCACCTTTGGATGTAAAGGTTTTGCTGAATAATTTGTAAATGATTGTATTTTAATGTACAGCATATCTAATCTTATGCAGCCAAACCACCGCTGCACAACAGAAGGAGGTTCCCCATTAGGTAAGAAATCTTTATTTCGGGATAAAGTAACAGGGGTTTGGCAATGAAAGGAGGAGTCAGGAAACGTTTTCTTCCACCAGCATCACGTAGTGGCCTGGCCATTATCCTGCCAAGAAGTATGGCTTTATATCCCTCTGACCACTGCACATGTAATTTCAAAGACAAATTGACGCTGTATAGGCCGCAAAAGGAGCCCCTTATTGTGGTCTAAAATTGGGTGTTCATTATTAGATGTTGCAGCGCTGCTTTTGGTCACTGACATTGTTGGTATGCATTAGAGAATGTGCATACACCTGAAGGGACACAATCATTTATACGGAATACTTCATCATGTCCCGATGTTGCACCCGCAAAAAGAAAGACGCATCACATTTGCGTTCTTCATTTTCACAACTTTACTTTCCTCGGTTGACTCGGAGATTACACGAAGCATTTTTTTTCCATCCAACGCACATCCACTCAGTAGCTTTTTTTCTCTGTCCCCCTCTTATTACGTCACAAGCCACTTCAACACTCGAAGTCTAACCTCTGTCCTGACAAAAGCTACAAGAACTGCAAAAAAGTAAAATATATGACAAAATAACAATTACCGTTTTTTTTTCGTGTATAATACGCCCCCATGTATAATACGCACCCTAAAAATGGCATGTTGATGCTGGAAAAAAGCCTGTACCCATGTATAATACGCACCCAATTTTTTTTTATTTTTTTTTATTTTTATTTTTTTTTCTTAAGTCCCAATGATCGTCACACACGCAGGGAGGCAATGAGTCCCATTTTTATAGTCTTTGGTATGGTCTTTGTTGCCGTTGATTTCTCCGACTGCCCCGTGAGGCACCACCGTGATCAGTGCGGACGTGAAAAAGGCGGGAGAGACGCTGAAGAGGAATAAAAACACCCTTGGAAACCAAAACTTGCCCCTCGTCGTGACTCGGAGCCGCAACAAATGTTTCGGATTTGTGTAGGGTACATTGTGACAGCAAACGAGCAGGTGATCGAGCAAGCGTCTGATACGAGAGCATTGCGGTCGTATGGAGCGTGTTTGAAGTGAACAGCAGAGACGAAAGGAACAAGGCAAAGTGTTGTGAAATAAAATATTACCTGTAATACGCATTTTGTTATTTGCTGATTGAAACTGCTAATTAAACTGTGAATTGAAACTAATAGGAAGAAAACAACTCTCGCTCTTTATATAGCTAACGTGTCTTGCGCATCCTCTCTGCGCATCGGATCCATAGTGCGCATGCACAGTCATACTGCCTCCGTATGACGTCCGGTCCGCGATGGAGATTAAAAAACAAACAATATTTGACAATAACACACCATCAAGGATTGCACCATCGCATCAAACGATGTGTCGTCAATTATGAATTTTACTGACTAAGTGTGTTGGGCAGGATGGCTGAATGCGATGCGCAATTGACAACAAACAAGAAAAAAGGTGATTTCAAGTTTTATTTCGAGGGAGATTTGTCATGTCTCGTCCCCAGTTTTGCTATGTGTCTAGGTTGCCATAGTTTCTGTTCGCGTCGCCCCTCCCTTCCTGTGTCACCTCAATCAATGTAACGTGTTTTGTATTTAAGTCCTGTCTGCCCCTCGCTCACCGTCGGATCATTGCATGTGTTACTGTCATGATGTCTGTTTGGTTTCTGTTCCTTTCTTTGGTAATGTCACCCTGTCTTTTTGTTCCACGACTTTGTCGGTCAGTCCTGTTGTTGGTTTTGTTGTACCATGATTTTCTTTAAAATAATTTTTTTCTTTTTTTTTTTTTAATTTGTACCCATGTATAATGCGCACCCCAGATTTTAGGACAATAAATTAGTTAAATTTTGCGCATTATGCACGGAAAAAAACGGTATTATGGCTTACACCCACGCCCGGTCCTACTCTACGGAGCTCTCTTTCACCTCCGTGGAATTCGGGGGCTGGCGCTCGGCCGGGTGGCTGTTCAGGGACGGTGGATGGGGCTCGGACATGGCTTTTACGCACGCCCGGTCCTACTCTACTGAGCTCTCTTTCACCTCCGTTGATGGAAGTCGAGGGCCGGCGCTCTGCCGGGTGGCTGTCCGGAGACGGTGGATGGGGCTCGGTCATGGCTTTTACGCACGCTCGGTCCTATTCTATGGATCTTTCTTCCACCTCCGTGGCTGGAAGTCCACGCCACCACACGCCTGGAAGTTTGTTTTGTTAAATAAAGAGCTGTTTACCAAACCCACGTCTTTCTTTGTACTTTGTTAAGGCTACAATATAGTTATATACTAGATCTGTGGAATAACGACGAGACTGACGTCAGGGCTCACGCGCGGCGTTGTTGACAAAGGACGAAGAATTTGATCGATGGATTTAATGATTTAGAGTGCACAGATGGTTCGATAATATTATTGCTTATATAATAGTTATTTGATTTCTAATTTATATATCGTTATATGGGCCTGTGGAATATTTTGAAGTGCAAGCGCCGTCAGCGGACCGCACCCATTGTTGACGAAGGACGATCGATGGATTTAATGAATTAGAGCAGTGCTTCTCAAATAGTGGGGCGCGCCCCCCTTGGGGGCCGTGGTGCTATTCCTGGGGGGGCGCGTGTGACCCTGGTGAACAGGCTTTTTTTTTGGCAGTACTAGAATAAAGTGTAATTGCGCGTTTACTACAGCAGGGGGCAGTGGCGCTCTCATTGTTACTTCTGTCACGTTTGCGACAGTGCAACATTTTACGACTTACAAGACAAGTTAGGATAGTCACGGTGGGGAGGGGGGGCGCGAATAGTTTTCTTCTTGCTAGGGGGGGGCGTAACAGAAAATAATTGAGAAGCACTGAATTAGAGTGACACAGATGATTTTATAAACGTGTTATTTATGTAATAGTTTTTTATTTTAAAGAACTCTGAATGTTACGTCAGGGCCGTTCTCAGCTCTTTGTTTGTGTTTATGTCACGTTACCATACCTATCGTTTAGCCTGTTGTTGCTTGTTCATGACTGTTCTTGGTGTTGGATTTTGTCAAATAAATTGCCCCCCAAAATGCGATTTATACTCCAAAGCGACTTATATATGTTTTTTTTCACTTTTTTGGGCATTTTATGGCTGATGCGACTTGTACTCCGAAGCGACTTATAGTCCGAACATTACGGTAAATTGGTTTATAATTTACAGTTTTGGAATGCAGGAGGCAACAGGACTACCTAGGAGAAACATGCAAACTCCATAGAGGAAAGCCGGAGTCAGAACTGAAACGTTCATCCCGCCTCTCCGCGAGATATGAGTAAAGTTAACTTTTGACGCGTTGTGTCGCGTACTTGTATGTCTATCGTGTTATGTGTCTCGTCACCGTGGGATAGAGAAAAACGTAATTTCGGTCTCTTTGTGTGTTGTGACATGTGGAGAGATTGACAATAAAGCTGACTTTGACTTTGACTTTGAAATGTTTGTAGTTAAAAAATGTCTGAAAAAACTATTGGCACCCGGGCCCCTTCACGATACTAAATCTGGCCCTCCTTGCAAGAGGTTTGGACACCCCTGGCCTACATGAAGCCTGGTAAACGTGATCGATATAAAATACAAAATAGATTGACTTTTTTAAAAATCAATTTAGCTTTGCTTCGATACAATAAAATAATTTTCTGTTATCCACATTCATTCATTCATTTATTCATTCATTCATTCATTCATCTTCCAAGCCGCTTATCCTCATGAGAGTCCCAGGCGTGCTGGAGCCTATCCAAGGAGTCTTTGGGCGGTAGGAGGGGTACACCTTGAGTTGGTCGCCAGTCAATCGCAGGACACATAGTGCAGACAAACAAACATTCACACTCACCATTGACAGTTTGGAATGGTAAATTGGTCTACAATTTACAGTTTTTGAATGCAGGAGGCAACAGGAGTACCTGGGAGAAACATGCAAACTCCATAGAGGAAAGCCGGAGTCAGAATTAAAACGTTCATCCCGCCTCTCCGCGGGATATGAGTGAAGTTAACTTTTGACGCGTTACGCCTCGCGTCAGCCAATCAGCTTCGGGAATGTACCACCATCGTGTATCGGTGGACTGTGTGGAGAAGAAGAGAACCAAATGGAAGGCTTCCAAGATGGCGCCGTGATAAGACGGACTTTTTTGAGCTCTCAGCACATAAATCCCTATTTCATACTTTCAATAACACTAACAACGAGACGCCAAGGTGTGAAAGTAATATTCTATACTTTTTTTACAGATTTCTGAACTTTTGTGACCTTTTTTTGCCATTTTTCAACTACTAAGATCCGGCCGAGGAGACTCACCTAGTGGAGGTAATGGTCGTGGGGTGGAAATAACCCCACTACGCTAAGGAACATGACTGTGGTTCTGGGATGGAATGCTCAAACATACGAGATGAGGATAACTTCCTGCCACTACCTATGACTCCTACCAAGCTTCCTTTTGCTGAAAAACCTATTCTTCTGATGATACCTGATCAAAACAGACGCCCTCGAGAGAAAGAGTGAGGTGATACTCGCTGATATTAAACTACTGAATGAAAGGACTTTGATGGATATGCAAATTGCCAGCCAATTGAAATGCACTAAGAAATGCATGATCCCAGACCAAGAGACATATGGACGATGGTGGAATCTCACTTTGAAGGGATTGCCTTAAGCCAATAGGGAGAACGTACGGGAGGAGATTATCGGCATTTGCCAGCATCTACTCCCAGGTGAGAAGGAGAAAATCCCTGACGTTGTTGATCACAGGCTGGGTAGAAAGCGGCCAGATGGACAGCCTCGCTGGATCAACTTCAGTCACAGCTTGGCACTACAGATACAGTTCCTTGCGAAAGTATTCGGCCCCCTTAAACCTTTCAACATTTCGCCACATTTCAGGCTTCAAACATAAAGATATAAAATTTACCGTTTTCTTCCATGTATAATGCGCCCCCATGCATAATACACTCCCCTAAAAATGGCATGTTTATGCTGGAAAAAAGCCTGTACCAAATAATGTTGCACACCCCACTTTTCAGTTCTTTATTGTTAAAAAGTTTAAGTTATCCAATTAATTTTGTTCCACTTCACGATTGTGTCCCACTTGTTGATTCTTGACAAAAAATTAAACTTTTATATCTTTATGTTTGAAGCCTGAAATGTCGCGAAATGTTGAAAGGTTCAAGGGGGCCGGATACTTTCGCAAGGCACTGTAAATGGTGAGGCAGGAGGCGAGGAACAACGCTCATCTGCGCTCCTTTGTGCGGCGCCGGAGCGAGTACCTGTCTAAGGAGGACAGAGAGAGAGCAAGAAGTTGCGGCACGGGATCAAACAGGCCAAAGCTGACGGGATGACAGCTTATTTTGCGGCAGGTAGAGGTTTTATAAACGGCAAGGAGATTCGCATATCTTACAGGTTATGGCAGTGTACAAATATAATGGTTACGTAGTTGTTCACTCATTCCTTCTAGTAAAAGGTTTACTCTTACGTTTTCTCTTGTTTGATAAATATATTTGTGTATTGAAAAGCCTTAATATTTAAAGATATTATAATAGGAGTGTTAGAGTTCACAAATTATCTTGATTGTACGATTATGTTGGAGTGTAGACTAGAATTATTACGTTTGTTAAAACCTTTAACCTTGACTCTGGAAAGTTTCCACAAAATGATGTGGAAACATTCTTGCTTAGTTATCTAAAATGCTCCACTAGTTTCTGTTTCCACAACCTTGTAAAATAAAGCCTTAAGACCCTCTGCACTGATTAACTAGTTGCTGAGGTGAACACCAAACTTGTCCCCTCCCACCCCCACCCTCTCAATAAATATGCCCTCGCAAGAGGTCTAAGTCATACTGCTCTTCAAGCATCTCTGTATCACACAGGGTGCTGATGGCATCTCCGCTTGCAAGCGTAAAATGGCCAAACTGTCTCACGTGCGGTTCTTGCAAAGAAGATAGAAGGTTTGTGTGTAATATATGTACTGATATGAATGAGACCCAAGACAACAGCTGTTGTTCACGTCTCTCTCTGTATTCAACTGCCGCGGCTCGTCTCCTGACGTCACACAACACAGTATGACATCCCTAACATCTCCCCTTTCATAGATGGCAACTTATACATGAAGATCAAAATTAAATTCCCACAACATGTCTCCCCCCTTGTCTTTACGTATCAGCAAACACTTAAACAACTCCTAACTCACATTTCAAAGAACAGTGTACAATAGGGGTGTAACGATACATCGATACACATCGAATAATCGATATAATGCTCTACGATTTATTGGCATCGATGCTAAACGTAAACATCGATCTATATCGCCGTGTTTGACCTCGGACATTAGACGCGACTTTATTTTGAAATCCAGTTCATTGTTGCTTGCTTCCTCTTTCCGGGAGCAGGGAGCAGTGCGCGGCGTTGTGTTGTGAGCAGAGCAGGCACGTGAAAGGGGAGTCGACAACTAGTACGCGGCTCCTGGGCTGGTGCTATGGCTAGTGTCCAAAAAGACAAAGAAATTTGCTCCCCTTTAGGCTTCAAGTCATTCGTTTGGAAGCATTTTGGATTCCAAAGAAAATATGGCTCAACGGACAAGACACGTGCAGTTTGTAAATCCTGCCATGCGGTGATCAAATATTCAGGGAGCACAAATCTCGCCGCATATTTAAAGAAAAAACACAACATCAAAGTTTAGTGTTAAAATAAGCACTTTGTATACTGCAATACTCTTGTAAATTCCTAAATATAGAGTTTGCAGTACCTTGTTGATTTTGCGTACGAATTGTTATAAATCAGGATATTGTTCTATATTTTTTATTAAAAAAAAAAAATCGATCGTAGAGCACTATATCGCGATATATCGTGAATGAATCGCAGCAGGCTTTAAGATATCGGCAAATATCAAATCATAGTTCTTTGTATCGATATTATATCGTATCGTGACAAAACCTGCGATTTACACCCCTAGTGTACAACATATAACTCACATTTCAAAGAACAGTGTACAACATATAATTTTTTACACATTCGTTTCCATAAACAACCCAATTGATCGCGAGGGCCCACAGTACCAACGCAGCTCACAAGTCCAGTCTCTTTGGCGCTCTTATAATCCTGCGCCCTGGCACAGGTGTATGTAGAGGCGATCCATTCTGAGGCTGGTGGACGTCACTCTGCAGTGCGAGCTCCTGAGCGACTGTGTCAGTGTCATCCGTAGTGTCAATCGCGGTGTCAGGTGGATCCCTGGGTTTGTCAGCTGGTGGGTTGTTGTGCTGCACTCCGTGCTGCCCCGGCATTGCGCCGTTACTCTCCGCAGGTCGCAGCCCCCCCCCCCCCCTTACGGCAGTACAGTGTCCCTTCGACGTCCACCAGGTATGACCTGGGGCCCACCAGCCGTAAGCATACTCCCCTCCGCCACCTGCCCATCCTGTCCCCAGGCAGGGGCTTCATCCTTATGTCCTGTCCGATACACAACTCAGGCAGATCTCTGGCCGATTTGTCATACCAGAGTTTGGCTGTCTGGTGTTTTACTCGCAGCCTGTCTAGAACCCCCGCCACCACACTCGGCTCCAAAAGTGTGTCAGCAACCGGGAGTGGCGTTCTCAGTCTGCGAGACATCAGTCTCTGCGCGGGACTCAGCATGCCTTCCGTAGGCGTGTTCCTCCACTGCAAGATGGCCAGCCAAGGGTCGGTCCCCGCCCTTGCTACCCTCTTGCACAGGTTCTTGACAATCTTCACGGCTGACTCAGCCTTCCCATTTGATTCTGGGTACCTGGGAGAGGATTTGATATGGTCAAAGTCCCAGTCTCTCGCAAACATCCTGAACGTTTCGCAGTCGAACTGGGCACCGCAGTCTGTAATTACCCAATCAGGCTGACCGTGCCGTGCAAACTGGGCCTTGCACCTCAGCACCGTGGTCTCAGCTGAAAGATCTGGGAGCAGCTCTACTTCTCAGAAATCCGAATAATGATCAACCATGATCAGAAAGTCCTTGCCAGCCTGCGTGAACAGATCCATGCTGAGGATCTGCCATGGTCGTGTAGGGAGTGCATGGGATATTATCGTCTCCCGCTGCTGTCGGTGTGCATATTCGTTGCAGGCTGAGCACTGGCTCACATAGTCCTTGATCTCACCGTGCATGTTGGACCAGTATTGCGTGTCTCTGGCCTGTCTGTAACAGGCATCTCCTCCGACATGGCTGGCATGGATGCGTTTCAACATTTCAGCACGCAATGATTTGGGCACTATAACTCGCTGACTCTTGAAAAGCACTCCATCCTGTGCGCTGATCTCATCCCTGATGGACCAGTATTCTCTGATTGCCAATGGAGTGTCCTCCCGGCGATCTGGCCAACCACGGAGCACCACCTCCTGCAACAGCTGAAGACTCCCATCACCCACTGTGTGCAATTTTATCTGCCTCAGCCGTTGGCTGGTGACGTTCAGATGCTCAGCCTGATTTATCTGTTCAGTGTTCACTTGTGCTCTCTGCATGCAGCAAACAGTCTGTTTCGAATATCTCGTGCCAGGCCCCTGCGGTGAAGCCGTGGCCCTACTCAAGGTGTCACTGAGGTGCATGTCGGGCCCTGGCTTGTACACCACCTTCAGATTGTATCCCTGTAGTGTGAGCAGCATGGTCTGGAGTCGTTTGGGCGCTGAGAGGAGTGGCTTGGTGAAAACGGAGACAAGTGGCTTGTGGTCGGTTTCCGCTGTGAACTCCCCCCGCCCATACAAATTCAAGATTCAAGAGTTTTTTATTCGCCATGTTTGAGCGTGCCAAACAAGGAATTTTACTTCGGTAAAACACACCCTCTGTTCAACATTTAGGTGACTAACAACACTCAGGACATGTGAAAAATGGCAAAAATGGTGTAGACAAATTCTAAAAAGGTGTGAAGAGCAGGATGTTATTGCACAGTAATGACTCTGAGACTCTAAGAGTGGTGTGAGTTCATCAGAGCAACAGCCTGGGGGAAGAAGCTGTCTCTGTGTCTGCTGGTTTTGGCGTATGTCACGTACTGGCGCCACCTGCGACAGGACCACGCCCCCCCATCAGCGGAATCGCCGCCACCTGCCACAGCCGCATGGACAGCGCTTCGACGCTCAGAACAGCACTTGCCCGCTGAAGGCCACTCCCCCTTCACACGAACTGCCCCTGTGCGTCTCCGCCGACAGCGTGAGGAGGGCGCTTGCCGCTATCAACATCCGTAAGGCGGCGGGCCCTGACAACATCCCAGGTCGAGCGCTGAAAGACTGCGCTGGTGAGCTGACGGATGTCTTCACAGACATCTTTAACACTTCCTTGCAGCAGGCCATCGTCCCGTCGTGTTTCAAAGCTGCCACCATCGTACCTGTGCCGAAGAAACCCGCTCCGTCCTGCTTCAATGACTACCGCCCCGTGGCACTTACGCCCATGATCATGAAGTGCTTTGAGCGGCTTGTCATGGAGCACATCCGATCCGTTCTCCCCCCCACCATGGACCCCTTCCAGTTTGCGTACCGAGCCAAACGGTCCTCTGAGGATGCCATCTGCTCTGCCCTCCACTCGGCCCTCACCCACCTGGAGAGAAGGGACTCGTATGTGAGATTGCTGTTTGTGGACTTCAGTTCTGCCTTCAACACCATTGTGCCACAACGCCTCATCAGCAAACTTGACACGCTGGGCCTCAGTACCTACCTCTGCAACTGGCTACTGGACTTCCTCTGTCAGAGGCCACACAGGTGGTACGTGTTGGCAACAAAATCTCCGCCAGCATCACGCTGAGCACGGGGGCCCCCCAAGGCTGCGTGCTCAGTCCGCTGCTCTTCACCCTCCTGACGCATGACTGCATTGCAACCCACAGCGACAACCGCATAGTGAAGTTTGCTGACGACACGACTCTGGTGGGTCTCACCACCAAGGGAGACGAGACTCAGTACAGGCTGGAGGTTGACCTTCTGACCACGTGGTGCAGGGACAACAACCTCCTGCTGAACGTCGACAAGACCAAGGAGGTTGTTGTTGACTTCCGGAAGGGTCACACCCAACACCTGCCGCTGACCATCGACGGTGCTGTGGTGGAGAGAGTGAACGGCGCCAGGTTCCTGGGGGTGCACATCAGTGAGTATCTCTCCTGGACCACCAACACCGCATCACTGGCGAAGAAGGCCCAGCACCGCCTGTACTTCCTGCGGAAACTCAGGCGAGCGAGCGCTCCTCCGGCCGTCATGACTACATTTTACCGTGGCACCATTGAGAGCGTCCTCTCCAGCTGTTTGGGGTGGCGGCTGCACTGACTACAACTTGAAGGCCCTGCAGCGCATAGTGAACACGGCTGGTAAGATTATTGGTGCTTCACTCCCCTCCTTGAAAGACATTTAGATCCCCCATCTCACCCGCAAGGCGACCACGATTATGAGTGATGTGAGTCACCCCGCTCACTCTTTTGTTTCTTCCGTTTGAGCTTCTGCCCTCTGGGAAGAGGTACAGGAGACTGCGCTCCCGCACCACCAGACTCAACAACAGCTTCATACTCCAGGCTGTTATCCTGAACTCTCTCTCCCCTTCTGCATAGCGTCCTGTACTTTTGCGCTATATTCTGACTGTCTGCTGTATGCAAACTTGCTTTGCGCTATATTCTGACTGTCTGCTGTATGCACACTTGCTCCATTTTTGCTCCTCTTATTTATTATGTTATTTGTTTATTTATTATTTATTCTTCACTTATTTATTCATTGTTTGTGCCTTCTTGTTTTTACTTTTTGTGTTGTTTACTTGTATGTAAATTGTGTACTATGTCTTGTCACCGTGGGATAGTAGGAACTGAACTCGCTTCCCCTTTCTGCGTAGCGTCCTGTACTTTTGCGCTACGCTTACTGTCTGCTGTATGCACACTGGCTCCGTTTTGCTCCTCTTATTTAATGTGTTATCTGTTTATTTATTATTTTTCCATCATTCTTATTATTTATTGTTTGTGCCTTCTTGTTTTTATATTGTGTCGTTTACTTGTATGTCTATCGTGTAATATATCTCGTCATCGTGGGATAGAGAAAACGTAATTTCGGTTCCTTTGTGTGTCTTGACTTGTGAAGAGATTGACAATAAAGCTGACTTTGACTTTATTGTCATAGCTTCGAATAAATCTCGGAATCTGTCATGAAAAAAACTACGTTAAAATAGTTTTTAAATTAATGCTACCACTGCGTAATATACTGAAATATTACATGAATAAATGTAGAGTTTCGCGGTATTAAAATTAAATAGTAAATATTCATATTTACTATTTTATTTAAGTAAGGACTATTTTGTATTCCCCAAATAGTGGTTGTGATCTGTCCCTACCATCCTTGTATAAACCTACGCCCTTTCTTTTTAATATTTTCTTTTTGTCATTGCATTATGATTTCCATATCTATGAATTTCTCTTGGAGACGGAAGTGAAGTATGAAGTGACTCTCTCTTGGTCACTTCTGATGCCACCCCGTCGAGTGGCGACAGTCGGGTTTTCAAGCACTCCCCGACACTGACGCCTCACTTAGCCCGCCCCCCTGAGTAGCACTGACGCTTCACGCTGATTGCTCGAAGGCTGAGGGACGCGACATTTGAATTTAGACTGGTTTTCTCCTCGATTTGGCTGCTTATAAAGTGAACTTTGCCACTTTTCTCGGACCTTCCCCGTGCACACCCTGGCAAGTTGAAGAGCCACAGCGACGACACGAGTTCAAAGGACAAAAAAGGTAAGTTGAAAAAATGCAAAGTTGTTTTTGCAAAGCTCACGTTGTAGCGGACGGTATAACGACGTCACAACACGTCGCCACCTCCTGACTTCTGAAATTTGAACAGCAAACAACCAAGTGAATAAAAAGAAGACACGCGCACTGAACTGAAAGGCAAACAAATTTGTAAGTATGTGAGACGACGAGAATACTGTCGTATGTCACATGACGTTTCTGCCTGCTTTCCGACTTACTACTCTAAACTCTACAGACAGAAAATGGCACTTTTGCCCCGTCCCAGACAGTTTTTCAGACGGCTGCAACAACATTCTATTCAGCATGTCGCTGCAATGTTTTAACTGCAATGTCACCTCACTTCTACAATTTTACACTAAAGCAATTTTACCTGGGGGTGGAAGCAGGTTCTACTGTGGGGGCTGTTATGTATGGCAAGCAATTTGATCATTTATTCCATATCCTCGATATTAGACAGTATTTTCCATTAGTTCGGTCTTTCTCAACATTAGTTGGACATTGAGCCACACGAGTTACGCACTTTGTCTTACGAGTTGCACAGAAACTCTAACCAGTCACTCCTTTTCAGCAACATGTAAATTAGTCAAACGTGAATTATTCTAACATGTTAACTAGTGACCTATGATTTTCTGCAGAAGTTAGCTAATAGGAGCTGAAATGCCCACCAGTTAACTAATGATAAATAAACCACTGACAAGTTAACTAGTGCAAGCCCATTGAAGCCGTGGTATCTAACTTGTAGAAAAATACTGGTTGACTAGTTATGCCCCAAATTGTGCACTAGTGCGACTTTTTCACTTAACCAGTTCTACTAGTGAGGTAAAAAAATGTACCGAATAGAACTAGTGGATGCCGACTTTACAGAAATATGGGTTACATGTCTGCTCGTGGCGGCTTGGTGAGGCACTGGGTAGCTCGTCCGCCTCACAGTTAGGAGGGTGCGGGTTCGATTCCACCTCTGGCCCTCCCTGTGTGGAGTTTGCATGTTTTCCCCGGGCACGCGTGGGTTTTCTCCGGGCACTCCGGTTTCCTCCCACATCCCAAAAACATGCTTGGTAGGCCGACTGAGCGCTCCTAATTGTCCCTAGGTGTGAGTGCGAGTGCAAATGGTTGATTGTCTCTGTATTTCCTGCGATTGGCTGGCAACTGGTTCAGGGTGTCCCCCGCCTGCTGCCCAATGATGGCTGGGATAGGCTCCAGAACACCCGCGATCCCCGTGGGGACTAAGCGGTTCAGAAAATGGATGGATGGATAGATGGATGGATGTTTACTCATGAATGCACAGATCACTTTGCTACGCACCATCTATTTTGACTTACAAGCTAACTAGTGAGGCTCAAAATGGTACCTTAGTACACGTTCACTAGCTGGTGTAATTTTAACCTCACTTGTCAACTAGTGAAACGTGTTTTCTTTCTTGTGAATTAGTTCAGTCCAGAGTGACTAGTTAAACGGATATACGCAGATAGTGAACAAATAAGGCATTTTGACTTACTAGTCAGACCGAGTGAGTCAGAAAGGAAAATCCCTTTGCATTTACTAGTTCATTAGTTAACATTTTGAACCCCACAAGTCAGATAGTGAGGCTGGGAAGATCCCAACTAATGGTACTAGTGGACATACATATTCCTTACTAGTGAACTAGTGAGCAATTCCGAACTTGACAAGTGAAATAGTGAGATAAAAAAAAAAAAAACATACCTGGTGCAACCAGTGTACCTTTGCATGATGTCAACATGTAAACTGTAGGATATGACCACCAGTATCATGTTCCAACATTTTTTACTCATCTTTTTAATCAATTTGCTTGTGACCAATAAAGAGATTACACTGTGAGGTCAAAATGTGACACATGCGCGTAAAATGTCTTTTTAGCTTACATGTTCACTAGTAAGTCAATTTTGAAGCTTTTTAGTCAGCCTACACTGCCCACGATGCATAGGACAGGGAGTATTACCTTTAAACAGCTAATTATGATGCATTTCGTCCGAGAAGGTTTTATTTTGAAAATATTACTGTTGTATGTAGGTCTACAATTATTATTCATTTTAACTGCCGCGACTATGCATTTAATTTAAAAATTACTATTGTATCTTTTTCTGCACTTTTTTTTAATTTTTATTTTTTTTTAATTTTAACTGCCGCGACTATGCAGTTAGGATGTGTGCATAAACAAAAATAAATGGGATCAGTCACGTGATGTCCGAAGTTCTTTTGGCAAGGTGTGGGACACAACCTTTTTGCATTTTGAATATGTTTTCATTTCATGAGACCTGGACTATGAATGGTCCTTCCCTGGAAAAAATAAGCATTTAAAGCAATGGTTATTAGAGTGACTCCGGCCGAATCAGCCACTACAGGTTAGTTAAAGGCCATATCATAGAAATGTGTCTTTAAACGTGTCTTAAATTTTTCTACTGAGGTAGCAGTTCTAATATCCATTGGTAGGGCATTCCAAAGCTCTGGAGCCCGAATAGAAAATGCTCTCGACCAGGGGTCACCAACACGGTGCCCGTGGGCGCCAGGTCGCCCGTGAGGACAGCATGAGTCGCCCGCAGGACTGTTCTAAAATTAGCTCAAATAGCAGCACGTGTCTGTGAGCTGCATCTATTTATTTTACAGTCAAACCTCGTTTTCCGAACGTCCATGTTCTCGAACAAATCGGAATTTGAACAAAAAATTCGAGATTTTTTTGCTTCGGTTGTTGAACAAGATTTGGAGGTCGAACTTCACGTGATGAGCCGGGAGGACCAGAGAAAACCCGACCGCGCGGCCCGGATGCCGACTGACTTCGTAGTTATTGTATTTTCGTTACTTTGAGGATTGTATTAACCCCTTATCATGCTTCCAAAGAAAGCAAGTGGGAGCAGTAAAGCCATCCTAAAACACAAAGACGCTCTTAAAGCAATGCGACAGTGAGCGCCCGGCCGGCTCGCTGTGGTTGCGCGATCGGCTCCATCTAGTGTGGAAACTGAGAAGCTGAGCTCAAGCTTCTTGTGCGGGCCATATTCAATTATGTTTTCAGAATTTGCTGCGGGCCAATAAAAACTGGACCGTTAGTTTGGACACCCCTAATTTAGAGCAAAGAACTGTGTAGTCTGCCTGATGCCATTGCCTTTGGTCTTTTCTGTTCCACATGTAGAGTTATGTAGCTTGTTAAGTCAACCATAATATCGGATCGGTATCGGGTATCGACCGATATGCAAAGCCACGGCATCGGTATCGGAACTGAAAAAGTCGGATCGGTGCATCTCTAACACATAGTGAAAGCTAAATTGAGCAAATTGGCTATTTCAGAAGTGTGTGTCAAACTGGTAGCCCTTTGCCTTAATCAGTATCCAGGAAGTAGCTCTCGGTTTAAGAAAGGTTGGTGACCCCTGCTCTAGACCCTGCAGACATTTTCTTGGCCCTCTGTGTCGCTAAAAGAGTAGCGTTTTGCGAACGAAGGTTACGAGACGGAACATAAGGAACAACTAGGTCGACGAGATATGAAGGCGCTAAGCCATGCAGGGATTTATATGTTAATAGAAGAACCTTGAAGTCGCATCTTAAATGGACCGGGAGCCAGTGTAAGTTGGCTAATATTGGGGTAATGTGATAACATTTTCTTGTCCGTGAGAGCAGCCTTGCAGCAGCATTTTGTACTAACTGTAGACTTTTGAAGCGGGACTAAGGAAGACCAGAGAATAATAAATTACAGTAGTCCAGGCGCGACTTGACAAACGCATGTATAATAGTAGCATTGAAAACTAATATTATATTTACGTATAATGTCCCCAAGCTGAATCATATAAATATTAAATAGAATTGGTCCCAGTACCGATCCCTGTGGGACACCACTCGTAACATTATAGAGCTCCGAGGACGTATTGCCATGGACCACTCGGTGCGTCCTGTCTGATAGATAGGAATAGAACCAGCCTAGTGCTGACCCTGAAATACCAACACAACTTTTAAGACGCCCTAATAAAATATCGAAGTCTACAGTGTCGAAGGCAGCACTGAGATCAAGTAGTAACAGTACAGATGAAGTGTTTGAATCCATAGCTGTGAGGAGATCGTTAGTCACTTTAGCAAGTGCTGTCTCAGTGGAATGATTAGCTCTAAAACCAGACTGAAAAGAGTCATATCGATTATTGGCGACCATGTAATCAATAAGCTGCTGCGCTACTACTTTTTCAAGAAGTTTTGGTATGAATGGGAGGTTTGAAACTGGCCTATAATTACTGAGACCATCCGGGTCAAGATTTGGTCGCTTAAGTAACGGTTTAATGATAGCGGTTTTAAAGGCTGTTGGCACTATCCCAGAAGAGACAGACAGATTGATTATATTTAAGACGGATGGTCCTAAAATTTGAAATAATTCTTTTAGTTTGGCTGGAAAAGGGTCGAGCAAACATGTTGTTTGTTTAGCCGCACTAACCAATTGTGTAAGCCTTTCAAGGGACACGCTTTTAAAATTTGAGAGGGTTATTGCATGATCATCAGCGCTGGTAAACGGCGGTCTCGACTGAGCGATTGGAATGGTATTCTTGATCTCGTCCCTAATGGATTCAATCTTGAGCAAAACATTTCATAAACTCGTCAGCTGAGTGGAAGGAACTATCGGGGTTCGGCTGGTGTAGAGTCAGTTTTGCCACTGTATCAAATAGGTGTTTAGGGTTGTTTTTATTGAGATTAATAACTTGCAAAAAATACAGAGTTTTTGCTAAGATAAGCGAATCTTTATATTTCAGGAGGCTATCCTGCCATGCCTGATGGAAAACCTCAAGTTTGAGTAAACGCCGTCTGCGCTCATGCTTTCGACATAATTGCTTAAGCGTACGCGTTTCATCTGTGAACCACGGAGTAGGCAATCTACGGCGAGTTTTCAGACGTAACGGCGCCACAGAGTCAATGGAATTTAACAATGTCGCATTGAATTCATTTGTAAGATTATCAATAGAGCCGATGTATGCGGGAAATATGGCGGTTGCCGGCGACAGTAACTCAGGGCAGTTGCAGTCATGGAGTTAAAATTACGGCTCCTATAATTCTGATTGCTCTCTTGTCTTTGACAAGGAACTAAAATTTCAAATTTTATTAAGTAATGATCAGACAGAACAGTAGTGTATGGCAGTACTGCTACATTTGAGGTTGCAAGTCCTCGGGATAATTCCAGATCTAAGGTATTTCCATTTTTATGCGTTGCTACCTGTACGGCTTGCGTAAAACCAAACGTATCAGTTAAAGTCTGAAACGCCGAAGTAAGTGGCTCTGACGGTAAATTCATGTGGATGTTGAAATCGCCCATGATAATTATATTATCCGCATTGGTTACTAGATCAGCCACGAATTCTGAAAATTCATCCAGGAAGCCAGAGTAAGCCCAGGGTGGACGGTAAACAACCACAAGATAAAATGACGGTAAAGCGGTGGATCGGACAGTGAGAACTTCAAATGTTTCAAATACGTTGATCGAACGAGGCCTAAATCTAAGCTCGAAATTTGAGATGAGGGCGACACCCCCACCCTTTTTTTGAGGACACTCCACATGCGAGCTGAAAATTTGGAGGCGAGGCCTCGTTAAGCGGCAGCAGTTCATTAGGTTTTAACCAGGTCTCGCAGAGACCAAAAACGTTTAGATTATGTTCCGTGATGAGGTCATTAACGAGAAGTGCTTTCGTATGAAGCGATCTAATATTCATTAAACCTAGTTTAAGTGTAATCGGTCCATCAGGGTGCGTATCTATCGAAGGATTTTTAAACGAGATGCGAGTAAGATTGTGTTCTCTAGGCCTGACATCACCTCTCAAATGTTTGCAGTGGGACAATCCGACCGTGGGAATTTGATAGTAAATATTTGTTACACATGTAAAATGATCTGAAACAGGCACCATTTCATCCGCAAAACTTAAACTATTAAACCAGAAAACCCGCGGTCCAATAGGGCGTACTGTCCTGTGTAGAGCAGAACAAACAGATTCAATATTTTGTCATGTAATGTTGTACCCTCGTGGTCTTCAGGCCAATGTTCATCTCGAATCCTTTTGAGGCTTTGGACAAGTTGAAGTTGAACAAGGTCTCTAGTCTATACAATTCATTAGTGATCGAAGTAGTTCAATGAGTTTGATTAGCGATTAGTTGTTGATGACTCGATTAATTGTAGCACTTGTAAAGTGGACATGCTATTGCGTTAGCTCTTTGTTGAGTGTTGTTGCGTGTCTTTCATGTACATATGTATGCTGTAGTCAGCCATGCGCCACAACTCCTCGTCCAGCCGAAGAAAAGGCGGCAATCCACGCCGCCGTCCTCCGCAGCCACTGCCTGGGCCATCCCCCAGTGTGCAATGCACATCCTCTGCGGCAGCCCCCAGACGGCGCCACCCGCCACAGTCACCGCAGAGGGCATCCCCCAGAGGGCGCCGCCCGCCGCAGTCACAGCAGCCGGGCCCATCTGGGAATAGTGAGCTCACTGCGCCGTTGTTCCATTTTGATGGCACGTTGCTAAAGGTTTTTGTATTTCCAGCTCAGCCACCTGCGCCGGCGCCCAGGAGGCGAAGGTACCGGCCAGGGACCAAGGCCCTAATGGAGATCCGCAAGTTCCAGAAGAGCACAGAGCTCCTCATCAGGAAAGCGCCCTTCTCTCGCCTGGTAAGGTGTTACCAGCTCACACGTTAGCCCGTAAGCTTGTCAGATCATTGCCTTGACATGTAGCCACCCTCCCACACACCCAGGTCCGTGAGGTGTGCCAGTCATATGGCAGAAGTGCCCTCAGATGGCAGGTCTTCGCCCTGATGGCCCTTCAGGAGGTAAAGTCGCCGGGGAGGTCCAAATGTCATACTAAAGTCTCTATCCTACTGAGCGACCAAGAATTGCGAGTGTTTTCAAATGGAGTGATTACTGCATTTTCGTTATGGTTTGTCAAAGGTCGCAAACGTTCGACAAACAGTGACCAAACGTTTGGCAAATGTTCACCTGTACTTTTCTTCCACGCGGGGGAAATTTTGAACAGGGAGTTTTTTACATGTTCAAAATTTTATTGCGACAACAAGAACTTCCTAAAAAGGTCGGTGAACATTTGGGACATTGAACGATCCCTGACCAACTTTGGCGTGTACGCAAGTGACAATCGGTGATGCCCCATTTCCGCCTGCCGACTCTCTGCAACCCAAAATATTCCGCTGCCCTTGCCGACGCCGGACGCAGCGGGACACTCGGGCCGGGTTACACATTGACGACTTGTTGGGATCTTTACAGGCGGCTGAGGCCTTATTGGTGTTGCTGTTCTCTGATGCCAACCTGTGCGCCATCCACGCCAAGCGGGTCACCATTTTTCCCCGCGATCTCCAGCTGGCCCGACGGATCCGCGGGCAAGATTTCTGATTAAGATGATAGCCGCGTGGTGACTCAAACGTTTCACAGTGACCACTCGACACAACCCAACCTTTGTAGTTGAAATCGACTTAAATACTGTTGTTTGCAGGGATTGTGTTTTATATATAGTGAAGTGTTTGTGTTTTATATCTAAAGTTATGTGACAAGAGTGGATAATTTCTTGGCCCTGCCCACTTCATCTCCAGGCAACCAATTATGTGAGTGCTAAGCTTCACTCTGTAGTGTCATCCACGCGCGTCACCGTTTTTCCCCGCGACATCCAGCTGGCCTGATGTACCCGCGGGCAAGATTTCTGATTAAGATGATAGGCCCATGGTGACTCTAACGTTTCACGGTCACCACTCGACTCAACCCAACCTGTATAGTAGAAATCCTCTTCCATTACTGTTTGCAGTGTTTGTGTTTTATCGATAGTGCAGTGTTTCTGTTCTGTATATAAAGTTCCGTGATGTGTGTTCATCGTAAGACAAAGTATTTTCATTAAAATACAAATATTTCTAAAAAACAAAATATTTTTGGTACTATTGAGAGCTTACCTAAGTAAATTTTTTTACATCAGAAAAATAAACATTTCAATATTATTGTGCGGTTAGTTGTTAATCTTGATGTGAATTGAATGAGCAAACACTAACAAACAAAACTAATTTATCTATTGAGGCACAATATTACATTACAGTGTCAATATTGTAGTCGACCACTCCAGATTGCCCGTAGGTTGTGGTTTTGAGCTCGAAAGGTTGCCTGTGTGCCCTGCAATTGGCGTTCGGGGTGTCCCCCGCCTACTGCCCGAAGTCTGCTGGGTTAAGCTCCAGCATACCAGCGAAGCTTGTGTCAAAAAGCAGTTCAGAAAAACGATGGATAGATAGATAGATGGATGGATATTATAGTACCGTTATTTTCTTTATTACGTTGTGTCGCAGACCCGAGCCGATCTGAACCACCGAGTCAATGTGGTTGTCAAGCCTGAAGCCATCCGTGTGTGAAATAGGGTAATGAGATATAAAGTCATTAAAAAAGTCCCAATAATCGCCACACACACATCTGGGTGTGGTGAAATTTGTCCTCTGCATTTAGCCCATCCCCGTATGATTTTGATCCATCCCATGGGGGAGAGGGGAGCAGTGAGCAGCAGCGGTGCTGCGCTCGGGAATCATTTGATGATCTAACCCCCCAATTCCAACCCTTAATGCTGAGTGCCAAGCAGGGAGGCAATGGGTCCCATTTTTATAGTCTTTGGTAGGACCCGGCCGGGGTTTGAACCCACAACCTTCCAATCTCATGCCGGACACTCCACCACTTGGCCACTGAGCTTTTTTATTTATTTTTTTCTAAAACATCCATCCATCCATTTTCTGTACCGCTCTCTCCCCACGGGGGTCGCGGGCGTGCTGGAGCCTATCCCAGCCGTCATCAGGCAGTAGGCGGGGGACACCCTGAACCGGTTGCCAGCCAATCGCAAGGCACACAGAGACAAACAACCATTTGCACTCACACTCATACCTAGGGACAATTTGGAGTCTTCAATCGGCCTACCAAGCATGTTTTTGGGATGTGGGAGGAAACCGGAGTGCCCGGAGGAAACCCACGCGGGCCCAGAGAGAACATGCAAACTCCACACAGGGAGGGCCGGAGGTGGAATCGAACCCGCACCCTCCTAACTGTGAGGCGGACGCGCTACCCAGTGCGTCACCGAGCCGCCCCTTTCTAAAACAAAGTAAAGAAAAAAAAGATCCACACTCTATTCCAGAAGATGGCGGTAATGCACCTAAGGTTGTTTGCTACCGCTACAAAACAAGAAGAAGACATTACCCACTCTACAACTAGCACTTGAAAATAATTGCCGTGTCAAAATTCACAGGCTGAATGTTGTTGTAACGTCGGTGTGTGTTGTGATCTCGCAACATGAACAACGTGGCTTCATTTGTGTTGATTTGGAGTCACGTCACCTCTGCCGGTAAGATCGCGAACTAAAGAGAAAATGTTAATGAATGTTAGAAACACACAGTCTTAGTAAAGTTTTCGAACAACCTTGGCGCACACGGTACCTTGTGTGTCCTAACCACAGCTAGTTTCCAGTCATGACTGTCCGTATGTTAGACATGAAATCAGGCTTTTGAGTAATCATGAATTTGCTAATGCCTCCATAGCCATAGAAATGAAGTCAGGCATCAGCCACAACGTCATTTCTTATTCAATGCTGGTTTATTACCGCTGCGATGCAGTGCTGGCTCTACGCAGGGGAGGGAGGGGGCAACGCCCCCTCAAAAAGATGTCCTGCCCCCTCAAATCAAACTTTTAGAAGTGAAAAATCCGCTGATAGAAACACACGTTAATCGGCCACCTCTCTTCTCTCATGTCACCAGACACCAGGAAGTAACCGTTGCGCATCAGACTTTGCAGGAACCCCGCTTGGGATCTCAACAGCAAACCATTGTTCTTACAATAAGATTTTCTTCTTGTTTTATTTTCATTGTTCGGGAGCTTTCATTGAGGAGCGATCTTGTCGACGAGCGATCACGCCGAGGCTTCTTCCCTGTCGGGAAGTCGCCGAGCCACCAAACATCGGAGCCTTCCAGCGCCATCGGCTCCGCGGCCGGCGTTGGATTTTGCTCCAGCGAGTCCAGACCCGTGGCCCCGCTGGGGTTCCTCCCGGCGCCATCAGACTCGCGGCAGCATTAGGGTCCCACTCCAGCGTTGCCGGATTCGCGGCCGTCGCCGGACTTCGAGCCAGAAACGCTGGACCCGCGGCCGTTGCCGGACTCCGTCCCAGCAACGCCGGACCTGCGGACGTCGGCGGACTGCGTGCCAGCAACGCCGGACCCGCGGCCTTCACCGGACCTCTACCCACCTGCGCCGGACCAGCGATCATCCCCTCAGGAGCCCAGCTACCACCTGGCCCAGTAGGCAAACGCCATCAGCCCCACGAGGACACCCACCATCAGGCCTAGTAGGCTAACACCACCAGCCCAGGAGGAGAGCTACCATCAGGTATAGGTTGATAGCCGTGATGGCCATGAAAGTGCTTCAGAAGGACATGGAGGAGCTGAAGTTATCAATGAAAGTGATGTCTTCAAATGTGGAAACTATAATGAGGCAACAGGCGATTATTACAGAGCTGATGGGAGAGGTGAAGCAGCTCAAACAATTAAACATTGAACAAAATAAGAAAATTGTCAGCCTGGAAAATAGATTAGACAATTTGGAGCAGTACTCAAGAATGAGCGATGTCATCATCACAGGTTTAAGGATCAAACCACGGACCTACCACCAGGCTGTGAAAGGCCTTGCTTCAGAGGATAATCCTGAACATGAGGAGACAACAGAGGAGAAGGTAAAAAGTTTCCTCCAGAGTAAAGACATCGCCATTGACATTGTTAATATTGAGGCATGCCACACTCTGCCAACTAAGAGTCTAAAAAGTAAGCCTGTCATACCATCTATAATTGTCCGATTTACAAACAGGAAAAGTAAGATAAATCTGCTCAAACAAGGTAGAAAACCAAAAGGCACGAACGTGTACATTAATGAACACCTCACCAAGAAAAATGGTGAAATAGCTAAGAAAGCAAGAGATCTTAAGAAAAGCGGTAAAATACAGTCCACTTGGACTGCTGGTTGTAAGGTGTTCATCAAACCAGTTGGGGCAGCAGAAAGTTCTCATGGTCTCTGCATCAGTGCCATAGAGCAACTTAAGAGGTATGAAAAAGACTAGTAACCTGTACATTATTCTGCTGAACCTTAAGTTGTGGTACCTTTAGATCATGGAATGTAAAAAACCTGGTGAAATTATCAACCCACCATGAACCGTACTGACTAGAGATGCACCGATCCGATATCTGGATCGGATATCGGCCCCGATATCAACAAAATAGATGGATCGGGTATCGGACAATACAGCCGATCTGTGAGCCGATACTTTCCTTAATCTATTGGGACGCGGGCTACGTCATACGTCAGCAGCACGTGTGCCGCATGCCACGAGAGTTTTCTAAACAAACGCAAACATGGAGCGAACGTTCGCTTCTCTTCCCCGGGTTGCCAAGCGGACGTCAAACCCTGCGCGTTCGCTTCTCTTCGGGTTGCTGATGGGACGTCAAAGGCTGCGTTTTCGCTTCTCTCCCGAATGGGGGGGGGGCGGAGGCTAATCGGATGTCAAACGCTGCGTGTTTGCTTCTCTTCCGGGGGGGTGTTAATGGGACGTCAAACGCTTTGTGTGGCGGGCTCCATCTAGTGTGGAAACTGAGAAGCTGAGCTCAAGCTTCTTGTGCGGGCCATATTCAATTATGTTTTCAGAATTTGCTGCGGGCCAATAAAAACTGGACCGTTAGTTTGGACACCCCTAATTTAGAGCAAAGAACTGTGTAGTCTGCCTGATGCCATTGGCTTTGGTCTTTTCTGTTCCACATGTAGAGTTATGTAGCTTGTTAAGTCAACCATAATATCGGATCGGTATCGGGTATCGACCGATACGCAAAGCCGCGGCATCGGTATCGGTATCGGTATCGGAACTGAAAAAGTCGGATCGGTGCATCTCTAGTACTGACCAATGCCTTTCTTTTCCAACTGATGTGTTTAACAAATAAGCACTGATAACTGAAAATGAAGAACTTGATTTGAAAACATTTGACTTCACTGACCATAAGGGATTTGACATAGAGAACAATATTGATCCTGTGAATAACGTCTTCATCAACTACACTCAAAGGAACAGCAAATACTATACTGTAGAGCAATTTAACAAGAATGTAACAACAAATAGAGCAATATCAATTATACATTTTAATAGTAGGAGCCTGAAAGCAAACATCTCTAAGATCAAACAATGTTTAAAAGATATGAATAATCCGTTTACTGTAATTGCAATATCTGAAACCTGGTTAAAGGAAGATCAGTCTGAAAATATTGACATAGAGGGGTATGAGAGTTATACATTAAATAGGAAGGTAAAAAGATGTGGAGGAGTTGCTCTATTCGTAGATAAAAATTATAAGGGTAAGATAGTAAGAAGTATGTCTTAAGCAATAGATAATATTATGGAATGTATTACAATTGAAATAGAAATGGAATCATCCAAAAACATTCTGGTAAGCTGTGTATACAGATGTCCAGGTTCATGTATCGAGACATTTAGTGAACTATTATCAGGAATGTATGAAAGGAAAATCTATACGAAAATGGTGTACGTCTATGGCGATTATAATATAGATCTATTGAACCCACTTCAGCTGACTCCAGTAACAGAATTTATTAACTTAATGTACAGTATGAGTCTCTACCCTGGAATAAGCCGTTCGACTAGAATTACATCTCACAGTGCCACAATAATTGATAATATATTTACAAATGTAATTGAAAAGAAAGTTAAAAACTGGACTGATAATAAATGATTCAAGCGACCACCTGCCAGTGTTTGCAGTGATCCAGGACTGTACAAAGAAAAAAAAGGATGCTATAACTTTTAAAATGTGTAGAATGAACTCTGGTAATTCATTTAACTCATTCAAAAATGACCTTTTAAAACAAGACTGGAAAAAGGTATATGTGGGTGATGTAAATGAAGCCTACAACACATTCATGGCCATTATATCCGAACTTTATGATAAAAACTGTCCTCTTGTAAAGAAAGCAGTTAAACTAAATTCAGTGGAAAAAACATGGCTGACAAAGGAAATCTTAAGTGCTTGCAAGAAGAAAAACCTATTATACAAAGATTTCTTAAAGATAAGAACAAAGGAAGCTGAATTAAAATATAAGATCTATAAAAACAAATTCTTCCCATGGGCTCACCACCTGTGGGAGGGGCCAAAGGGGTCGGGTGCAGTTCGAGCTGGGCGGCGGCCAAAGGCAGGGACCTTGGCGGTCTGATCCCCGGCTGCATAAGCTGGCTCTTGGGACATGGAATGTCACCTCTCTGGCTGGAAAGGAGCCCGAGCTGGTGTGCGAGGCAGAAAAGTTCCGACTAGATATAGTCGGACTTGCCTCAACGCACAGTTTGGGTTCTGGTTGCTCTGGAGTTGCCCACGGTGAGAGGCGTCGAGCAGGTGTGGGTATACTTATTGCCCCCCGGCTGGGCGCCTGCACATTGGGGTTCACCCCGGTGAACGAGAGGGTAGCCTCCCTCCGCCTTCGGGTGGGGGGACGGGTCCTGACTGTTGTTTGTGTCTATGCACCAAACGGCAGCTCAGAGTACCCACCCTTCTTGGAGTCCCTGGAGGAAGTGCTGGAGAGCGCTCCTTCTGGGGACTCCATCCTTCTACTGGGTGACTTCAATGCTCACGTGGGCAATGACAGTGAGACCTGGAAGGGCATGATTGGGAGGAACGGCCCCCCCCCAATCTGAACCCGAGCGGTGTTCTATTATTGGACTTCTGTGCTCGACACGGATTTTCTATAATGAACACCGTGTTCAAACATAAGGGTGTCCATGTGTGCACTTGGCACCAGGACACCCTAGGCTGCAGTTCGATGATCGACTTTGTAGTCGTGTCATCGGATTTGCGGCCGCATGTTTTGGACACTCGGGCGAAGAGAGGGGCGGAGCTGTCAACTGATCACCACCTGGTGGTGGGTTGGCTCCGATGGTGGGGGAAGATGCCGGTCCGACCTGGGAACGTCTGGTGGAATCCCCTGTCAGGAAGAGCTTCAACTCCCACCTCCGGCAGAGCTATTCACACGTCCCGGGGGAGGCGGGGGACATTGAGTCCGAGTGGACCTTGTTCCGCGCCTCCATTGTTGAGGCGGCCGACCGGAGCTGTGGCCGTAAGGTCATTGGTGCCTGTCGTGGCGGCAATCCCCGAACCCGCTGGTGGACACCGGCGGTAAGGGATGCCGTCAAGCTGAAGAAGGAGTCCTATCGGGCCGTTTTGGCGTGCGGGACTCCGAAGGCAGCTGACAGGTACCGGATGGCCAAGCGGAACGCGGCTTCGGCGGTTGCTGAGGCAAAAACCCGGACGTGGGAGGAGTTTGGCGAGGCCATGGAGAATGACCTCCGGACGGCTTCGAAGAAATTCTGGTCCACCATCCGGCGTCTCAGGAGGGGGAAGCAGTGCAACATCAACACTGTTTACAGTGGAGATGGCGTGCTGCTGACCTCGACTTGGGACGTCGTGTGTCGATGGGGAGAATACTTCGAAGACCTCCTCAATTCCACCGACACGCCTTCCATTGTGGAAGCGGGGCCTGGGGACTCTGAGGCGGACTCTCCAATCTCTAGGGTCGAAGTCACCGAGGTAGTTAAAAAACTCCTCGGTGGCAGGGCCCCGGGGGTGGATGAGATCCGCCCGGATTTCTTAAGGGCTCTGGATGTTGTGGGGCTGTCATGGCTGACACGTCTCTACAACATCGCGTGGACATCGGGGACAGTGCCTCTGGATTGGCAGACTGGGTTGGTGGTTCCCCTCTTTAAGAAGGGGGACCGGAGGGTGTGTTCCAATTACAGGGGAATTACACTCCTCAGCCTCCCTGGTAAGGTCTATTCAGGGGTGCTGGAGAGGAGGGTCCGTCGGGAGGTCGAACCTCGGATTCAGGAGGAACAGTGTGGCTTTCGTCCTGGCCGTGGAACAGTGGACCAGCTCTTCACCCTCAGCAGGATCCTCGAGGGTGCATGGGAGTTCGCCCAACCAGTCCACATGTGTTTTGTGGACTTGGAGAAGGCGTTCGACCGTGTCCCTCGGGAGGTTCTGTGGGGGGTGCTTCGGGAGTACGGGGTACCGAGCCAACTGATGAAGGCGGTTCGGTCCCTGTATCACCGATGCCAGAGTTTGGTCCGCATTTCCGGCAGTAAGTCGGATTCGTTCTCAGTGAGGGTTGGACTCCGCCAAGGCTGCCCTTTGTCACCGATTCTGTTCATAGTTTTTATGGACAGAATTTCTAGGCGCAGCCGAGGCGTTGAGGGTGTCCGGTTTGGGGACCTCAGCATCGCGTCTCTGCTTTTTGCAGACGACGTGGTGCTGTTGGCTTCTTCAGGCCGTGATCTCCAGCTCTCACTGGAGCGGTTCGCAGCCGAGTGTGAAGCGGTCGGGATGAGGGTCAGCACCTCCAAATCCGAGTCCATGGTCCTCGATCGGAAAAGGGTAGAATGCCCTCTCCGGATCGGGGATGAGATCCTGCCCCAAGTGGAGGAGTTTAAGTATCTTGGGGTCTTGTTCACGAGTGAGGGGAGGATGGAGCGCGAGATCGACAGGCGGATCGGTGCAGCGTCGGCAGTAATGCGGACTTTGTACCGGTCCGTCGTGGTAAAGAGAGAGCTGAGCCAAAAGGCAAAGCTCTCAATTTACCGGTCGATTTACGCTCCTACCCTCACCTATGGTCATGAGCTATGGGTCGTGACCGAAAGAACGAGATTTCGGATACAAGCGGCCGAAATGAGTTTTCTCCGCAGGATGTCCGGGCTCTCCCTTAGAGATAGGGTGAGAAGTTCGGTCATCCGGGAGAGACTCGGAGTAGAGTCGCTGCTCCTCCACGTTGAGAGGAGCCAGATGAGGTGGCTCGGGCATCTCATCAGGATGCCTCCTGGACTCCTCCCTGGGGAGCGACCCCGGAGACGACCCAGGACGCGCTGGAGAGACTATGTCTCTCAGCTGGCCTGGAAACGCCTTGGGATCCCCCGGGATGAGCTAGATGAAGTGGCTGGGGAGAGGGAAGTCTGGGAGTCCCTCCTGAAGCTGCTGCCCCCGCGACCCGACCCCGGATAAGCGGAAGAAGATGGATGGATGGATAAAAACAAATTGATTAAAATAATGAGAATCAATAAAAGGGACTACTATAGCAAGATACTGGAGGAAAACAAGAGTAATACAATAATAACATGGAAAGTGTTAAATGAGGTTATTAAAAACAGAACTGGAAAGCCAGGATATCCTTCTTACTTTGTAAACAGTAATAACATTCCTATGAATGATCTTACTATGATTGCAGAGGAGTTCGATGATTACTATGTTGGTATTGGGGCTACTTTGGCAGAGGAAGTAGCAAAAAAAGGGAGTACAAGTGACCTACTTAAGGATGTACCCATAGCCGAAAGTATGGTTCTAATGGGAACGAATGAGAAGGAAATAATAGAAATTGTTAGAGAATTTAAAGGTAAAAAGTCAACCGACTGTAACGGGATAGATATGTCACTCGTTAAAAATATCATTGAATGTGTCGTGAAACCCCTTACACATATCTGCAACCAATCTCTGACAAATGGTGTTTTTCCAAGTGAAATGAAAACTGCTAAAATTATCCCGATATATAAAGCTGGGGACAAACACACATTCTCAAATTATACGCCAATATCTCTACTCCCACAATTCTCTAAAATATTGGAAAAAATATTTGATAAATGGCTTGATGATTTTATTACAAAACAAAATATTCTGTGTGACCAACAGTATGGATTTTGGAAAAATAGGACCACCACACTAGCTTTGTTGGATTTCGTAGCTGAAATAACAACAGCTATTGAAAATAGACGATATGTTGTAGGTGTTTTCTTGGATCTTAAGAAAGCTTTTGATACTGTAAATTATGAAATACTGTTAACAAAACTTGAAAGATATGGGATACAAGGTATGTCACTCACTTGGTTAAACAGTTATTTATCAAACAGGACTCAATGTGTGCAACTTATGGACTGTAAATCAAAACTAAAACAGGTAAAGTGTGGTGTTCCTCAGGGCTCAATATTAGGCCCCTTGTTATTTATTTTGTATGTCAATGATATATGCAAGGTCTCCAGGTTACTCAAGGCCGTACTTTTTGCAGATGACACAAACCTGCTTTGCAGTGGGGAGGACCTGGATCAACTATTGGATACTGTGGGTATTGAAATGGAAAAATTACAGAGTTGGTTTGACACAAATAAACTAACACTAAATTTAAGTAAAACAAAGTATATTATATTTGGAAACCGTCCGACCAACACAGACAAAATTCTTACAATAAATAATATAGAAATAGAAAGAGTAAATGAAGTAAAATTTCTTGGAGTGCTTATAGATAATAAATTAAGTTGGAAACCACATATAATGTATATCAAATCAAAAATTTCGAAATCACTAGCAGTATTGTTAGAAAAATGTATATATATGTTATCATGCGTTCTCTAATCAATGCCTTACTGCAATATTACTGCAATATATGCTTGCTGTTTGGCCTTGCTGTTTTTATGATGTACCACAGAAGGACAGTTCCTTTCTAACAAAGACCACTTTGTTAGACAACATGCCTCATTGCTGTCCTGCACCCCAGATGAACCTCCAAGTGACCATTAAAGTCAGGGTTTTCCTAACTATCTTTATCGTAGGATTAGGTTGGAATGTATATAACCAGTAATAAATAACTTAGCTTGTTGCATCCTACACAATGTCGTAAAACTTCCCTTGCTATGTTTTAACTAGAGGTCAAAGGTTTTTTCTTCTGTATCCAGTCCACTCAAACTCCTCTTCCCAGATGTTCTTATCAGTATGTAAACATCTAGTGTCTCACACTGTGGGTAGGGCAAATCCAAATAAAAAGAGCGGGAGTGCCTACAGATTTTTAGTATGTGTAGAGATTGTCTCAAGCTATCTGTACTGCACTCCTCGCGAGAAAAGACTTAATATTCTGTCTCAATTGTGGTTTGTTTGCTGTTGCTCTTCTATTCACTTATTCAGTCAGCGAAATAAACCTGACAGAAATTGGGGGCTCGTCCGGGATCTCAACACGCCCTGAACGGTTCCAGCGGGCTCTTCGACGCAGGCGAAAATCCTCGGCCGAGGTAAACAAAAGCCCTTTGACGGGACTGTCTCGATCAGTCCGGCTGGACACCGGGAGGGTTGACGAGATCTTCCGAGGAAGAGAATCAGCAGACCGTGGGTAGGAATATTAATTCTACTAAATAGAAACAGTTAAATTCCGCAGGGGCGGATGTGGAGCCCCCTAGCTTTCAAGCTAGTTAAATTCTGCAGCAGGAGGGGCGGACTCCTCTGTTATTAAAAAAACAAAACAAAAAAACCTTGAGAATTCTAGACCCTATCAAGTACAACTAGAAACAGTTAAATTCTGCAGGGGCGGATGTGGAGCCCCCTAACGTTTTATGTTAGTTAAATTCCGCAGCAGGAGGGTTAGACTCCTCTGTTCTTAAAAAAAAAACGCGCGTGGTATGCTTGTGAACGGTTTGACTGAGAGTGATCTCATTTGAGCGCTCCTCTTAAATAGTAAGCGAAAGTCCCTACCCCGACATGAACTAAAATGCAAAGATTGGAAAATAATTGAAAGGCAGGATCCCAACCGATTAAAAAAAGATTTCGATAAATGGGTTAAAAAATATAAATTTGAGGGACAACCAAATTATTAGGACTTAGAGGTGCCATAAACGAAACAACATAAATAAATCTTAAAGAAATTAAAGAAGGCATCTGATGATGTAGTGTTTTGGGAGAGAGAGAAAGAGAGAGAGCTCAGAAAGCACTGTATTGCAGGTAGGAAGATGATGAGACTGGGCCTAACAGTAGGCAGGCAAGAGAAAACCAAAATTTACAGAGTTAGAGAAGAAGGGAGAAGTCTAGAGAAAGTAGAGAAGCACGTAGAGAAAACACATGCTACAAATTCAAAACTAAAGATCATAGCGGGAGGAATACATAAATCACGCCCTCCATGCAGAAAGAGTAGTAATAGACAAACAAAAATGAAAACAAATGAAAGCTTCAAAAAACACTTTTTTGGTAGACCAGGATAGTGACACTTTTTACCAAAATGCAGGCAGAGGACAGAAAGGCCAGAGAGGGCGAGCAATACCCAACAGAGAAGGCTTTAGAGGCCGAGGAAGAGGAGTTGTGCAACCTCCAATAGAATGCTGGAGTTGCGGAGAAAACGGTCACGTGGCACGTGACTGCACAAATTAACAGAAACACTATGACTAGGCCAAAATCAAATCAGATCAGGTTTACATGTAATGAAGTGGGAACCTGGCTGCCAAAATTAAGGAGAAATTAGCTTAAATATAAGGAGATATTTATGTTAAAAGGATAAAGTAAGATAAAGAAACATTGAAGTTAAGATTTGCTAAATAAATAGAAAATAATTACACATAGTTTCTAAAAGTGAAATAGCGAATAAATCAGACAAGTAATACGAGCAAAAAGATGTTCTTCTTAGTGCTTCTATGTGTTCTTATATGTTGTGCGTCATCCTTTTGTGCTGGTGTGTGTGTGCGCGTGTGCGCGCAGAGGATCCTCATGAATGGGTGTGTGTATGAGTGCGAGTAAGATGTGTGTTCTATGGAAGAAATCAGTCATGGAGAATGTTCTGGAGACTGTTGAGCAATACTAGGGAAATTGAGAAGTGGATGATGGTGTGTTTAAGTTGGTTGGAGAAACTGAGATGAGCAAGGTGTGTGCAATAGAGAAAATAAGGCGTGTGTGGCAGAGAGTTACGAGAACGGTGGCTTGATAGGATGGGAATAAGAGACAGCAAATGTTGTGTAGAAGACTGAAAGATGTTGAAGGTGAACATGATGGGGGAGGGCAACAGCAAAGTTGGCCTGCCCTTTGAGAAGGTGAAACTGATAAGCGTGCCTGCGCTCGCGCGTCGTCGCGGGGCGGGGCTGTCCGCGTGGGCCTTTGCTATGCTCGTGTGGGCGGTGGGCCGGCCGGCATCATGGTTGTTGCAGGAAATGGCCAGCCTGTCACCAATCAACGTTGATGCTGCGCCCCCCCCCTCGCACGAGGGGTGCTGTGGCTGCAGGCGAAGCAGGGACAGTGTGATTTTCTCAGAGAGTGATGCTTAAGGAAGATGTGACAATATTTGCATGAAGGATAAAAGGCACTGATGAGAAAACAAAAGTATAACCAAAACGTCAAAACAGAGGATGACGTTTGCGCAGCGTTGTTTGTTTGTATTGTTTGTGAGCTGTGTCTCTGCTGTAAGTTTTTGTGTTGTCTGTGTGCTGTCAGTGTTATGTGTTAAAATTGGCTAATGTAGGTGCACAAAAGAATTTTCTAGATTGTAGTCTACATTTTTTGCACCGCAAAACAAAAGCAATTTTGTGAAAATAAGAAGAAAAGAAAGGCAAGCAATTTTTTGTGGGCAGGAACTGGTCCACACTGCATTAATGCCTATCCCTGATGAAACCAAATTTGAGAGATGGAAAGAACTTGCTTTCTGGAATTGGATGAAGCAAAATTATTAAATAACAACATTTCAAAGCTAAATTTAGAAAAAATAGTCGATTGGTTGTGTAAAGACTACACAAGTTTTTACATTTGAGGATAAGAGAGTGATTGAGTTAGTTAAAGTTAAGAAACAACAAGAATTGTCTATTATATTAATTTACTGGCGGTTATTTTGTTAGTTTTTATCTTTATCTTGATTGGTTTGACACCTGGAGGGAGGAAAGATTAGGATGTGGAACACGGGTTGAGACAACCAGTTACACACGCAAAACATGTGTGCACTGGGACACTGAGAAGCATTTTGAAAGGTGTGTCAAAATTAAATGAAGATGAAATCATATGTAGTAATACAACGCTTTACTACATATGGATTCTCTAAATCGTACAATTGAGTAAAATAAAACATACTTTTTGACTTTTGTTCAAATTACTAAGATTCTTGTGATAAACGATGAGAAACTGATTGAAAAGAAACTACAAGAAACTACAACTAAGCTAGTTGTGGAAGCAGTCCAATTGCCAAGACAAATAGCTATGTGCACGTGTGCAGGGCACGCACGAGACTGATAAGGTGTCAAGAGGTAACAAGCTTGCAGACGGAACCGCATAGCTGCAGTGCAAAAGACGCTTCAAATTTTATACACACAAGAAGCGGATTGAATTACTGAAACATTTTTAAAGATGTGCAGCGACAAAGTCCATAGACTGAAATTCAATCATGGACAAAAAGAGGGGCAAGAGTAGAGAATGGCATCTATAAATGACCAGAAGACAGACCTATCCTACCAAAGAACCTATACCAATTGGCAGCAATATTGAGCCATAGTGCGTGTCACATGGCTCAAGAGGAGAGATAGTGGGGCAGGTCAGTCAGCTTTATACAACATACGGATTTGATTCATATTTCAAAACAAAAAATTTTTTTGTAGAGCTTGTTTAACATGCGCTAAACACAATCCACAGGGTTATACTGCCTGGTCATAATAGATGCATTCTCAAAATGGTTTGATTTGGTTTAAACAATAATATCGAGATATGGGATTTTGAAAATTAATTCTCGTGACAGAACTGGTATAAAGTGTGAAAATGTGCATGGGAAAAATGGAAGATCATGGACAAAATGTTTAGATCTGGTCAAACTGTACATAAATATTACAAGTACTGTGGGTTTAACCCCGTATGAAAAATTGTTTGGGCGACAATATAGATTACCATGTTTTAAAACCAAGTGGGAAGCTAAGGATGATTTAAATTTGGCATTTACATTTTATATTTATAATTAAAATTTTAAAGGCAAAAAGAACAAAGCACGTTCTCATTAAGAGCAGTGAAAACAAAACACTGGTGTTCTTCCAAGTGGGAAGGGCCACATTGAATATTGATAATTACGTCAACTGCCATTAAAATAGCAGAAAGGCCAGTTGAGGTGGTCCTCGCAAATTAAAAAAGGGTAATTTCTTTTGAGGTAACGTTCAATCGGGAAAAAGTTACCCAAAGGGAGCCTTACCTCTTAGAGAAATGCCGGGAACAAGAAAATGGAACAATGACGTTATTGCATGTAAGATGGCTATCTTTGTTGCCACTTTGTTAACTTCAGCAATATGGTATTTGTGGGAACTAAGTCATAATGAGTAGGGGAGAGATGAGTGAACAACTTATATTGGTCACTCCAAAAAATTTTTTTAATTATGCTGCATTGTAGCAATTTAAAAGATCAATTTGACCTTTGCAGGATGATCTGCAGTGTCAGATCTGGACTGCCATGAGAGTATGATGTTTATATGTATACTTTGTCAACAACCGCTGTAGATGTTAACGAATGGGATGAATATATCTAAAGTGAATGTGGATAATTTGTTTCAGGTAACTAGTATAAGAATAAACTGCTAAGCGAAACAATTGATTGCTAATGGCAAAACAAGCTGTAAAGACAATTGAATATGTCATGTGTATGGGTTTGCGACCATTGCTTTATGTTCTACCGTCACCATTGATCAAAGATCGTGTGAAGTCTATCACGTCGATTGGATTGTAAGATGTGTGACAGAGCATTCTATATAGTAATATCCATTGAAGAAAGAAAAAAGAAGCCATTGCTTTCAGAGAATGTAGTCAAGCTAAATTGTAAATGTATCAACATCCCAAGATCTGAAAAGAGAAAAAAAAAAGCTGGTAAAAACCAAAATATCTTTGAATTTGACAGCCGATGATGATCTGACCGAAATTGATGCAATTGGTGTTCCCGGAGGAGTGCCGGATAAGTGTAAGCTGGTGAATCAGATAGCTGGTTTTGAATCCTCCAAGTGACCATTAAAGTCAGGGTTTTCCTAACTATCTTTATCGTAGGATTAGGTTGGAATGTATATAACCAGTAATAACTTAGCTTGTTGCATCCTACACAATGTCGTAAAACTTCCCTTGCAATGTTTTAACTAGAGGCCAAAGGTTTTTTCTTTTGTATCCAGTCCACTCAAACTCCTCTTCCCAGATGTTCTTATCAGTATGTAAACATCTAGTGTCTCACACTGTGGGTAGGGCAAATCCAAATAAAAAGAGCGGGAGTGCCTACAGATTTTTAGTGTGTGTAGAGATTGTCTCAAGCTATCTGTACTGCACTCCTTGCGAGAAAAGACTTAAAATTCTGTCTCAATTGTGGTTTGTTTGCTGTTGCTCTTCTATTCACTTATTCAGTCAGCGAAATAAACCTGACAAGTATTATATAAAGTAAAAGACCTGTGTGGAGGTGTGGGGCAATACATACATAACAAACACAGATCCAATCTTCATTCTTCAAAAAAAAGCAATAAGATGTCAGGAAGCAAAGGCAGGGCAACCAAGTGCAGCACAATCCTTTATTGCCAAAGGGGATGGCGTGGCAGAGCACAGCGCGTAGGAGTAGTCGGAGGCAGGCAGGCAGTCGCAGGACGAGCACGTTGTCAGGACCGGCGGCGAGCTGAAGCGTGGTCGAAGGGCGAGCAAGTTGTCAGGACAGGCGGCGAGCAGAAGCGTGGTCGAAGATCACGGAAGCAGGTGGCTACAAAGATCGGTCCGGGGAAAAAAGGCAGGAGTATCACAGGCAGGGTAAGCAGACGAACTGACAACCACTGGCAGAACACAGAGAGGTTAAGTAGGGGACCTAACGAGCTGTAGCAGGTGCTGGCAATTCACTGAGTAGGGCTTGGCTGGAAGTCAGGTGACGCGGAGGCGTGACATAAGACTTGTAAATAATGCTGATTATAGAGAACCAACTAACCCTCTCTTTATTAAATTGAACTCACTGAAATATAACGACCTAGTCGACTTTAAAACCATCCAACTCATGTACAAAATAAAAAATAATTAATTACCACACAGTATCCAGAGGTTGTTTGAGTGGAGGGAAAGTACCTATTATTTAAGAGGAACACGTATGTTTAAAAGAGATTTGGTGAGAACAAACTTGAAGTTACATTGTATAACAGTTAGAGGTGTGGAATTATGGAACACCAGCAGTGAAGAATTAAAGAACTGTAGTACCTTACCTAAGTTTAAAAAAATGTATAAGGACAAAATATTGACGGGATACCGTAACATGCTGTGAAGTTGTTTAAGTTGCTTTTGTATTTATCTAAAGAAAATATATAGATATATGGATTCCAAAGAAAAGATGGCTCAATATATCGTGAATGAATCGCAGCAGGCTTTAAGATATCGGCAAATATCGTATCGTAGTTCTTTGTATTGATATGATATCGTATCGTGACAAAACCCGCGATTTACACCCCTATTAAAAATGTGTAAAAAAAAAAAAAAAAAGAGAACATGCCCCCTTCACATTTCTGACTGCCCCCTCTTATGTGCATTCCTAGAACCGGCCCTGCTGCGATGTCATAAAAGGGAGGTTTGCATCGTAGTCTGTATTTTTGGACTAACGCTAATTAGCCATGTCACGACTTACGCAAAATGCTTCTATTTATATCACAGATCACCCGGATTACCACAACTGCAATATTTGTAAATCAAGGCTCAAAGCCAGTGGTAGAAGCAGGGCACAAGGCATTTCCGAAACAAATGCTCTGCCAAATAAATAAATGCATGAATAAACCACGATTCAAAATGATTTCGATCACCAGCATCCTCATGATTTGTCGACAAATCTTGGTAACCCTATAGGTCGTTGAGGCAAGAAATTCCACCGATAAGGTAGCAGCCATTTTTATTGCGGTGTTGTTCATACATCGCAGGCAAATATGTTGAAAAATATTTGCTCCCCTCGGATAGTGTATCTTGGGTCATATATTTGAAAGTTTTTAAAGTCCACCTCTTCTGCAGTCTGTATTGACATCATGTCTTTGGTCAGACAATACTATGTGGCAGCTACAGTAATATCATACCTCATCCACTTTTTTTATTTGGAAGGAGTGCACCTAATGACTGCTCCAACAATGCTCTGATGAGACTTTTGTTAATTTTTCTAGAAAGAAAACCAACTGTTTTTGTCCTCCTCGTGTGTCTCAATAGCCTGCTCATTTGTTTTTTCACCTTTGGATGTAAAGGTTTTGCTGAATAATTTGTAAATGATTGTATTTTAATGTACAGCATATCTAATCTTATGCAGCCAAACCACCGCTGCACAACAGAAGGAGGTTCCCCATTAGGTAAGAAATCTTTATTTCGGGATAAAGTAACAGGGGTTTGGCAATGAAAGGAGGAGTCAGGAAACGTTTTCTTCCACCAGCATCACGTAGTGGCCTGGCCATTATCCTGCCAAGAAGTATGGCTTTATATCCCTCTGACCACTGCACATGTAATTTCAAAGACAAATTGACGCTGTATAGGCCGCAAAAGGAGCCCCTTATTGTGGTCTAAAATTGGGTGTTCATTATTAGATGTTGCAGCGCTGCTTTTGGTCACTGACATTGTTGGTATGCATTAGAGAATGTGCATACACCTGAAGGGACACAATCATTTATACGGAATACTTCATCATGTCCCGATGTTGCACCCGCAAAAAGAAAGACTCATCACATTTGCGTTCTTCATTTTCACAACTTTACTTTCCTCGGTTGACTCGGAGATTACACGAAGCATTTTTTTTCCATCCAACGCACATCCACTCAGTAGCTTTTTTTCTCTGTCCCCCTCTTATTACGTCACAAGCCACTTCAACACTCGAAGTCTAACCTCTGTCCTGACAAAAGCTACAAGAACTGCAAAAAAGTAAAATATATGACAAAATAACAATTACCGTTTTTTTTTTCGTGTATAATACGCCCCCATGTATAATACGCACCCTAAAAATGGCATGTTGATGCTGGAAAAAAGCCTGTACCCATGTATAATACGCACCCAATTTTTTTTTATTTTTTTTTATTATTTTTTTTTTTCTTAAGTCCCAATGATCGTCACACACGCAGGGAGGCAATGAGTCCCATTTTTATAGTCTTTGGTATGGTCTTTGTTGCCGTTGATTTCTCCGACTGCCCCGTGAGGCACCACCGTGATCAGTGCGGACGTGAAAAAGGCGGGAGAGACGCTGAAGAGGAATAAAAACACCCTTGGAAACCAAAACTTGCCCCTCGTCGTGACTCAGAGCCGCAACAAATGTTTCGGATTTGTGTAGGGTACATTGTGACAGCAAACGAGCAGGTGATCGAGCAAGCGTCTGATACGAGAGCATTGCGGTCGTATGGAGCGTGTTTGAAGTGAACAGCAGAGACGAAAGGAACAAGGCAAAGTGTTGTGAAATAAAATATTACCTGTAATACGCATTTTGTTATTTGCTGATTGAAACTGCTAATTAAACTGTGAATTGAAACTAATAGGAAGAAAACAACTCTCGCTCTTTATATAGCTAACGTGTCTTGCGCATCCTCTCTGCGCATCGGATCCATAGTGCGCATGCACAGTCATACTGCCTCCGTATGACGTCCGGTCCGCGATGGAGATTAAAAAACAAACAATATTTGACAATAACACACCATCAAGGATTGCACCATCGCATCAAACGATGTGTCGTCAATTATGAATTTTACTGACTAAGTGTGTTGGGCAGGATGGCTGAATGCGATGCGCAATTGACAACAAACAAGAAAAAAGATGATTTCAAGTTTTATTTCGAGGGAGATTTGTCATGTCTCGTCCCCAGTTTTGCTATGTGTCTAGGTTGCCATAGTTTCTGTTCGCGTCGCCCCTCCCTTCCTGTGTCACCTCAATCAATGTAACGTGTTTTGTATTTAAGTCCTGTCTGCCCCTCGCTCACCGTCGGATCATTGCATGTGTTACTGTCATGATGTCTGTTTGGTTTCTGTTCCTTTCTTTGGTAATGTCACCCTGTCTTTTTGTTCCACGACTTTGTCGGTCAGTCCTGTTGTTGGTTTTGTTGTACCATGATTTTCTTTAAAATAATTTTTTTCTTTTTTTTTTTTTTAATTTGTACCCATGTATAATGCGCACCCCAGATTTTAGGACAATAAATTAGTTAAATTTTGCGCATTATGCACGGAAAAAAACGGTATTATGGCTTACACCCACGCCCGGTCCTACTCTACGGAGCTCTCTTTCACCTCCGTGGAATTCGGGGGCTGGCGCTCGGCCGGGTGGCTGTTCAGGGACGGTGGATGGGGCTCGGACATGGCTTTTACGCACGCCCGGTCCTACTCTACTGAGCTCTCTTTCACCTCCGTTGATGGAAGTCGAGGGCCGGCGCTCTGCCGGGTGGCTGTCCGGAGACGGTGGATGGGGCTCGGTCATGGCTTTTACGCACGCTCGGTCCTATTCTATGGATCTTTCTTCCACCTCCGTGGCTGGAAGTCCACGCCACCACACGCCTGGAAGTTTGTTTTGTTAAATAAAGAGCTGTTTACCAAACCCACGTCTTTCTTTGTACTTTGTTAAGGCTACAATATAGTTATATACTAGATCTGTGGAATAACGACGAGACTGACGTCAGGGCTCACGCGCGGCGTTGTTGACAAAGGACGAAGAATTTGATCGATGGATTTAATGATTTAGAGTGCACAGATGGTTCGATAATATTATTGCTTATATAATAGTTATTTGATTTCTAATTTATATATCGTTATATGGGCCTGTGGAATATTTTGAAGTGCAAGCGCCGTCAGCGGACCGCACCCATTGTTGACGAAGGACGATCGATGGATTTAATGAATTAGAGCAGTGCTTCTCAAATAGTGGGGCGCGCCCCCCTTGGGGGCCGTGGTGCTATTCCTGGGGGGGCGCGTGTGACCCTGGGGAACAGGCTTTTTTTTTGGCAGTACTAGAATAAAGTGTAATTGCGCGTTTACTACAGCAGGGGGCAGTGGCGCTCTCATTGTTACTTCTGTCACGTTTGCGACAGTGCAACATTTTACGACTTACAAGACAAGTTAGGATAGTCACGGTGGGGAGGGGGGGCGCGAATAGTTTTCTTCTTGCTAGGGGGGGGCGTAACAGAAAATAATTGAGAAGCACTGAATTAGAGTGACACAGATGATTTTATAAACGTGTTATTTATGTAATAGTTTTTTATTTTAAAGAACTCTGAATGTTACGTCAGGGCCGTTCTCAGCTCTTTGTTTGTGTTTATGTCACGTTACCATACCTATCGTTTAGCCTGTTGTTGCTTGTTCATGACTGTTCTTGGTGTTGGATTTTGTCAAATAAATTGCCCCCCAAAATGCGATTTATACTCCAAAGCGACTTATATATGTTTTTTTTTCACTTTTTTGGGCATTTTATGGCTGATGCGACTTGTACTCCGAAGCGACTTATAGTCCGAACATTACGGTAAATTGGTTTATAATTTACAGTTTTGGAATGCAGGAGGCAACAGGACTACCTAGGAGAAACATGCAAACTCCATAGAGGAAACCCGGAGTCAGAACTGAAACGTTCATCCCGCCTCTCCGCGAGATATGAGTAAAGTTAACTTTTGACGCGTTGTGTCGCGTACTTGTATGTCTATCGTGTTATGTGTCTCGTCACCGTGGGATAGAGAAAAACGTAATTTCTGTCTCTTTGTGTGTTGTGACATGTGGAGAGATTGACAATAAAGCTGACTTTGACTTTGACTTTGAAATGTTTGTAGTTAAAAAATGTCTGAAAAAACTATTGGCACCCGGGCCCCTTCACGATACTAAATCTGGCCCTCCTTGCAAGAGGTTTGGACACCCCTGGCCTACATGAAGCCTGGTAAACGTGATCGATATAAAATACAAAATAGATTGACTTTTTTAAAAATCAATTTAGCTTTGCTTCGATACAATAAAATAATTTTCTGTTATCCACATTCATTCATTCATTTATTAATTTATTTATTAATGAATGTCGCGAAATGTTGAAAGGTTCAAGGGGGCCGGATACTTTCGCAAGGCACCGTAAATGGTGAGGCAGGAGGCGAGGAACAACGCTCATCTGCGCTCCTTTGTGCGGCGCCGGAGCGAGTACCTGTCTAAGGAGGACAGAGAGAGAGCAAGAAGTTGCGGCACGGGATCAAACAGGCCAAAGCTGACGGGATGACAGCTTATTTTGCGGCAGGTAGAGGTTTTATAAACGGCAAGGAGATTCGCATATCTTACAGGTTATGGCAGTGTACAAATATAATGGTTACGTAGTTGTTCACTCATTCCTTCTAGTAAAAGGTTTACTCTTACGTTTTCTCTTGTTTGATAAATATATTTGTGTATTGAAAAGCCTTAATATTTAAAGATATTATAATAGGAGTGTTAGAGTTCACAAATTATCTTGATTGTACGATTATGTTGGAGTGTAGACTAGAATTATTACGTTTGTTAAAACCTTTAACCTTGACTCTGGAAAGTTTCCACAAAATGATGTGGAAACATTCTTGCTTAGTTATCTAAAATGCTCCACTAGTTTCTGTTTCCACAACCTTGTAAAATAAAGCCTTAAGACCCTCTGCACTGATTAACTAGTTGCTGAGGTGAACACCAAACTTGTCCCCTCCCACCCCCACCCCCACCCTCTCAATAAATATGCCCTCGCAAGAGGTCTAAGTCATACTGCTCTTCAAGCATCTCTGTATCACACAGGGTGCTGATGGCATCTCCGCTTGCAAGCGTAAAATGGCCAAACTGTCTCACGTGCGGTTCTTGCAAAGAAGATAGAAGGTTTGTGTGTAATATATGTACTGATATGAATGAGACCCAAGACAACAGCTGTTGTTCACGTCTCTCTCTGTATTCAACTGCCGCGGCTCGTCTCCTGACGTCACACAACACAGTATGACATCCCTAACATCTCCCCTTTCATAGATGGCAACTTATACATGAAGATCAAAATTAAATTCCCACAACATGTCTCCCCCCTTGTCTTTACGTATCAGCAAACACTTAAACAACTCCTAACTCACATTTCAAAGAACAGTGTACAATAGGGGTGTAACGATACATCGATACACATCGAATAATCGATATAATGCTCTACGATTTATTGGCATCGATGCTAAACGTAAACATCGATCTATATCGCCGTGTTTGACCTCGGACATTAGACGCGACTTTATTTTGAAATCCAGTTCATTGTTGCTTGCTTCCTCTTTCCGGGAGCAGGGAGCAGTGCGCGGCGTTGTGTTGTGAACAGAGCAGGCACGTGAAAGGGGAGTCGACAACTAGTACGCGGCTCCTGGGCTGGTGCTATGGCTAGTGTCCAAAAAGACAAAGAAATTTGCTCCCCTTTAGGCTTCAAGTCATTCGTTTGGAAGCACTTTGGATTCCAAAGAAAATATGGCTCAACGGACAAGACACGTGCAGTTTGTAAATCCTGCCATGCGGTGATCAAATATTCAGGGAGCACAAATCTCGCCGCATATTTAAAGAAAAAACACAACATCAAAGTTTAGTGTTAAAATAAGCACTTTGTATACTGCAATACTCTTGTAAATTCCTAAATATAGAGTTTGCAGTACCTTGTTGATTTTGCGTACGAATTGTTATAAATCAGGATATTGTTCTATATTTTTTATTAAAAAAAAAATCGATCGTAGAGCACTATATCGCGATATATATCGTGAATGAATCGCAGCAGGCTTTAAGATATCGGCAAATATCAAATCATAGTTCTTTGTATCGATATTATATCGTATCGTGACAAAACCTGCGATTTACACCCCTAGTGTACAACATATAACTCACATTTCAAAGAACAGTGTACAACATATAATTTTTTACACATTCGTTTCCATAAACAACCCAATTGATCGCGAGGGCCCACAGTACCAACGCAGCTCACAAGTCCAGTCTCTTTGGCGCTCTTATAATCCTGCGCCCTGGCACAGGTGTATGTAGAGGCGATCCATTCTGAGGCTGGTGGACGTCACTCTGCAGTGCGAGCTCCTGAGCGACTGTGTCAGTGTCATCCGTAGTGTCAATCGCGGTGTCAGGTGGATACCCGGGTTTGTCAGCTGGTGGGTTGTTGTGCTGCACTCCGTGCTGCCCCGGCATTGCGGCGTTACTCTCCGCAGGTCGCAGCCCCCCCCCCCCCTCCCCCTTACGGCAGTACAGTGTCCCTTCGACGTCCACCAGGTATGACCTGGGGCCCACCAGCCGTAAGCATACTCCCCTCCGCCACCTGCCCATCCTGTCCCCAGGCAGGGGCTTCATCCTTATGTCCTGTCCGATACACAACTCAGGCAGATCTCTGGCCGATTTGTCATACCAGAGTTTGGCTGTCTGGTGTTTTACTCGCAGCCTGTCTAGAACCCCCGCCACCACACTCGGCTCCAAAAGTGTGTCAGCAACCGGGAGTGGCGTTCTCAGTCTGCGAGACATCAGTCTCTGCGCGGGACTCAGCATGCCTTCCGTAGGCGTGTTCCTCCACTGCAAGATGGCCAGCCAAGGGTCGGTCCCCGCCCTTGCTACCCTCTTGCACAGGTTCTTGACAATCTTCACGGCTGACTCAGCCTTCCCATTTGATTCTGGGTACCTGGGAGAGGATTTGATATGGTCAAAGTCCCAGTCTCTCGCAAACATCCTGAACGTTTCGCAGTCGAACTGGGCACCGCAGTCTGTAATTACCCAATCAGGCTGACCGTGCCGTGCAAACTGGGCCTTGCACCTCAGCACCGTGGTCTCAGCTGAAAGATCTGGGAGCAGCTCTACTTCTCAGAAATCCGAATAATGATCAACCATGATCAGAAAGTCCTTGCCAGCCTGCGTGAACAGATCCATGCTGAGGATCTGCCATGGTCGTGTAGGGAGTGCATGGGACATTATCGTCTCCCGCTGCTGTCGGTGTGCATATTCGTTGCAGGCTGAGCACTGGCTCACATAGTCCTTGATCTCACCGTGCATGTTGGACCAGTATTGCGTGTCTCTGGCCTGTCTGTAACAGGCATCTCCTCCGACATGGCTGGCATGGATGCGTTTCAACATTTCAGCACGCAATGATTTGGGCACTATAACTCGCTGACTCTTGAAAAGCACTCCATCCTGTGCGCTGATCTCATCCCTGATGGACCAGTATTCTCTGATTGCCAATGGAGTGTCCTCCCGGCGATCTGGCCAACCACGGAGCACCACCTCCTGCAACAGCTGAAGACTCCCATCACCCACTGTGTGCAATTTTATCTGCCTCAGCCGTTGGCTGGTGACGTTCAGATGCTCAGCCTGATTTATCTGTTCAGTGTTCACTTGTGCTCTCTGCATGCAGCAAACAGTCTGTTTCGAATATCTCGTGCCAGGCCCCTGCGGTGAAGCCGTGGCCCTACTCAAGGTGTCACTGAGGTGCATGTCGGGCCCTGGCTTGTACACCACCTTCAGATTGTATCCCTGTAGTGTGAGCAGCATGGTCTGGAGTCGTTTGGGCGCTGAGAGGAGTGGCTTGGTGAAAACGGAGACAAGTGGCTTGTGGTCGGTTTCCGCTGTGAACTCCCCCCGCCCATACAAATTCAAGATTCAAGAGTTTTTTATTCGCCATGTTTGAGCGTGCCAAACAAGGAATTTGACTTCGGTAAAACACACCCTCTGTTCAACATTTAGGTGACTAACAACACTCAGGACATGTGAAAAATGGCAAAAATGGTGTAGACAAATTCAAAAAAGGTGTGAAGAGCAGGATGTTATTGCACAGTAATGACTCTGAGACTCTAAGAGTGGTGTGAGTTCATCAGAGCAACAGCCTGGGGGAAGAAGCTGTCTCTGTGTCTGCTGGTTTTGGCGTATGTCACGTACTGGCGCCACCTGCGACAGGACCACGCCACCCCATCAGCGGAATCGCCGCCACCTGCCACAGCCGCATGGACAGCGCTTCGACGCTCAGAACAGCACTTGCCCGCTGAAGGCCACTCCCCCTTCACACGAACTGCCCCTGTGCGTCTCCGCCGACAGCGTGAGGAGGGCGCTTGCCGCTATCAACATCCGTAAGGCGGCGGGCCCTGACAACATCCCAGGTCGAGCGCTGAAAGACTGCGCTGGTGAGCTGACGGATGTCTTCACAGCCATCTTTAACACTTCCTTGCAGCAGGCCATCGTCCCGTCGTGTTTCAAAGCTGCCACCATCGTACCTGTGCCGAAGAAACCCGCTCCGTCCTGCTTCAATGACTACCGCCCCGTGGCACTTACGCCCATGATCATGAAGTGCTTTGAGCGGCTTGTCATGGAGCACATCCGATCCGTTCTCCCCCCCACCATGGACCCCTTCCAGTTTGCGTACCGAGCCAAACGGTCCTCTGAGGATGCCATCTGCTCTGCCCTCCACTCGGCCCTCACCCACCTGGAGAGAAGGGACTCGTATGTGAGATTGCTGTTTGTGGACTTCAGTTCTGCCTTCAACACCATTGTGCCACAACGCCTCATCAGCAAACTTGACACGCTGGGCCTCAGTACCTACCTCTGCAACTGGCTACTGGACTTCCTCTGTCAGAGGCCACACAGGTGGTACGTGTTGGCAACAAAATCTCCGCCAGCATCACGCTGAGCACGGGGGCCCCCCAAGGCTGCGTGCTCAGTCCGCTGCTCTTCACCCTCCTGACGCATGACTGCATTGCAACCCACAGCGACAACCGCATAGTGAAGTTTGCTGACGACACGACTCTGGTGGGTCTCACCACCAAGGGAGACGAGACTCAGTACAGGCTGGAGGTTGACCTTCTGACCACGTGGTGCAGGGACAACAACCTCCTGCTGAACGTCGACAAGACCAAGGAGGTTGTTGTTGACTTCCGGAAGGGTCACACCCAACACCTGCCGCTGACCATCGACGGTGCTGTGGTGGAGAGAGTGAACGGCGCCAGGTTCCTGGGGGTGCACATCAGTGAGTATCTCTCCTGGACCACCAACACCGCATCACTGGCGAAGAAGGCCCAGCACCGCCTGTACTTCCTGCGGAAACTCAGGCGAGCGAGCGCTCCTCCGGCCGTCATGACTACATTTTACCGTGGCACCATTGAGAGCGTCCTCTCCAGCTGTTTGGGGTGGCGGCTGCACTGACTACAACTTGAAGGCCCTGCAGCGCATAGTGAACACGGCTGGTAAGATTATTGGTGCTTCACTCCCCTCCTTGAAAGACATTTAGATCCCCCATCTCACCCGCAAGGCGACCACGATTATGAGTGATGTGAGTCACCCCGCTCACTCTTTTGTTTCTTCCGTTTGAGCTTCTGCCCTCTGGGAAGAGGTACAGGAGACTGCGCTCCCGCACCACCAGACTCAACAACAGCTTCATACTCCAGGCTGTTATCCTGAACTCTCTCTCCCCTTCTGCATAGCGTCCTGTACTTTTGCGCTATATTCTGACTGTCTGCTGTATGCACACTTGCTCCATTTTTGCTCCTCTTATTTATTATGTTATTTGTTTATTTATTATTTATTCTTCACTTATTTATTCATTGTTTGTGCCTTCTTGTTTTTACTTTTTGTGTTGTTTACTTGTATGTAAATTGTGTACTATGTCTTGTCACCGTGGGATAGTAGGAACTGAACTCGCTTCCCCTTTCTGCGTAGCGTCCTGTACTTTTGCGCTACGCTTACTGTCTGCTGTATGCACACTGGCTCCGTTTTGCTCCTCTTATTTAATGTGTTATCTGTTTATTTATTATTTTTCCATCATTCTTATTATTTATTGTTTGTGCCTTCTTGTTTTTATATTGTGTCGTTTACTTGTATGTCTATCGTGTAATATATCTCGTCATCGTGGGATAGAGAAAACGTAATTTCGGTTTCTTTGTGTGTCTTGACTTGTGAAGAGATTGACAATAAAGCTGACTTTGACTTTATTGTCATAGCTTCGAATAAATCTCGGAATCTCTCATGAAAAAAACTACGTTAAAATAGTTTTTAAATTAATGCTACCACTGCGTAATATACTGAAATATTACATGAATAAATGTAGAGTTTCGCGGTATTAAAATTAAATAGTAAATATTCATATTTACTATTTTATTTAAGTAAGGACTATTTTGTATTCCCCAAATAGTGGTTGTGATCTGTCCCTACCATCCTTGTATAAACCTACGCCCTTTCTTTTTAATATTTTCTTTTTGTCATTGCATTATGATTTCCATATCTATGAATTTCTCTTGGAGACGGAAGTGAATTGAGAAGCGACTCTCTCTCGGTCACTTCTGATGCCACCCCGTCGAGTGGCGATGGTCTGGTTTTCAAGCACTCCCCGACACTGACGCCTCACTTAGCCCGCCCCCCTGAGTAGCACTGACGCTTCACGCTGATTGCTCGAAGGCTGAGGGACGCGACATTTGAATTTAGACTGGTTTTCTCCTCGATTTGGCTGCTTATAAAGTGAACTTTGCCACTTTTCTCGGAGCTTCCCCGTGCACACCCTGGCAAGTTGAAGAGCCACAGCGACGACACGAGTTCAAAGGACAAAAAAGGTAAGTTGAAAAAATGCAAAGTTGTTTTTGCAAAGCTCACGTTGTAGCGGACGGTATAACGACGTCACAACACGTCGCCACCTCCTGACTTCTGAAATTTGAACAGCAAACAACCAAGTGAATAAAAAGAAGACACGCGCACTGAACTGAAAGGCAAACAAATTTGTAAGTATGTGAGACGACGAGGATACTGTCGTATGTCACATGACGTTTCTGCCTGCTTTCCGACTTACTACTCTAAACTCTACAGACAGAAAATGGCACTTTTGCCCCGTCCCAGACAGTTTTTCAGACGGCTGCAACAACATTCTATTCAGCATGTCGCTGCAATGTTTTAACTGCAATGTCACCTCACTTCTACAATTTTACACTAAAGCAATTTTACCTGGGGGTGGAAGCAGGTTCTACTGTGGGGGCTGTTATGTATGGCAAGCAATTTGATCATTTATTCCATATCCTCGATATTAGACAGTATTTTCCATTAGTTCGGTCTTTCTCAACATTAGTTGGACATTGAGCCACACGAGTTACGCACTTTGTCTTACGAGTTGCACAGAAACTCTAACCAGTCACTCATTTTCAGCAACATGTAAATTAGTCAAACGTGAATTATTCTAACATGTTAACTAGTGACCTATGATTTTCGGCAGAAGTTAGCTAATAGGAGCTGAAATGCCCACCAGTTAACTAATGATAAATAAACCACTGACAAGTTAACTAGTGCAAGCCCATTGAAGCCGTGGTATCTAACTTGTAGAAAAATACTGGTTGACTAGTTATGCCCCAAATTGTGCACTAGTGCGACTTTTTCACTTAACCAGTTCTACTAGTGAGGTAAAAAAATGTACCGAATAGAACTAGTGGATGCCGACTTTACAGAAATATGGGTTACATGTCTGCTCGTGGCGGCTTGGTGAGGCACTGGGTAGCTCGTCCGCCTCACAGTTAGGAGGGTGCGGGTTCGATTCCACCTCTGGCCCTCCCTGTGTGGAGTTTGCATGTTTTCCCCGGGCACGCGTGGGTTTTCTCCGGGCACTCCGGTTTCCTCCCACATCCCAAAAACATGCTTGGTAGGCCGACTGAGCGCTCCTAATTGTCCCTAGGTGTGAGTGCGAGTGCAAATGGTTGATTGTCTCTGTATTTCCTGCGATTGGCTGGCAACTGGTTCAGGGTGTCCCCCGCCTGCTGCCCAATGATGGCTGGGATAGGCTCCAGAACACCCGCGATCCCCGTGGGGACTAAGCGGTTCAGAAAATGGATGGATGGATAGATGGATGGATGTTTACTCATGAATGCACAGATCACTTTGCTACGCACCATCTATTTTGACTTACAAGCTAACTAGTGAGGCTCAAAATGGTACCTTAGTACACGTTCACTAGCTGGTGTAATTTTAACCTCACTTGTTAACTAGTGAAACGTGTTTTCTTTCTTGTGAATTAGTTCAGTCCAGAGTGACTAGTTAAACGGATATACGCAGATAGTGAACAAATAAGGCATTTTGACTTACTAGTCAGAACGAGTGAGTCAGAAAGGAAAATCCCTTTGCATTTACTAGTTCATTAGTTAACATTTTGAACCCCACAAGTCAGATAGTGAGGCTGGGAAGATCCCAACTAATGGTACTAGTGGACATACATATTCCTTACTAGTGAACTAGTGAGCAATTCCGAACTTGACAAGTGAAATAGTGAGATAAAAAAAAAAAAAACATACCTGGTGCAACCAGTGTACCTTTGCATGATGTCAACATGTAAACTGTAGGATATGACCACCAGTATCATGTTCCAACATTTTTTACTCATCTTTTTAATCAATTTGCTTGTGACCAATAAAGAGATTACACTGTGAGGTCAAAATGTGACACATGCGCGTAAAATGTCTTTTTAGCTTACATGTTCACTAGTAAGTGAATTTTGAAGCTTTTTAGTCAGCCTACACTGCCCACGATGCATAGGACAGGGAGTATTACCTTTAAACAGCTAATTATGATGCATTTCGTCCGAGAAGGTTTTATTTTGAAAATATTACTGTTGTATGTAGGTCTACAATTATTATTCATTTTAACTGCCGCGACTATGCATTTAATTTAAAAATTACTATTGTATCTTTTTCTGCACTTTTTTTTAATTTTTATTTTTTTTTAATTTTAACTGCCGTGACTATGCAGTTAGGATGTGTGCATAAACAAAAATAAATGGGATCCGTCACGTGATGTCCGAAGTTCTTTTGGCAAGGTGTGGGACACAACCTTTTTGCATTTTGAATATGTTTTCATTTCATGAGACCTGGACTATGAATGGTCCTTCCCTGGAAAAAATAAGCATTTAAAGCAATGGTTATTAGAGTGACGAACACGGGTTGAGGGGTATGATTCTGATCTCTCCTATAATAGGGAGCAGTAAAAGTTTTAAATTCCATCTGAGCTTCTCAAACGTAACTTGTGACTGTCGACGATTAAAAGTGATCTTTTTTGCTAACAATAACAAGTGATAAGAAGCTCAAGTAATCAGTGATGACCAGTCCTGGCAACCTTGACTGCAATTTTACCCAGCTACAGTTGTAAAAACGTGAGTGCCAGCCGAAGCACAACAGCGACTGAACACGACCTCGCAGAGAGTGGGTTTTCCTCCTGCTCGGACAGGCAAATACACATGCTGGTTTGTAAATGCATCCGTGTAACTTATCAAGTCAATTTTATTTGTATAGCCCTAAATCACAAGCAGTCTCAAAGGGCTTCACATAGACAAAAATTGACAATTATTCTCAAAGCACCCCCTGATCTTAAGCTCCCAAAAGGACAAGGAAAAACTCAAAAACCCCTGCCAGGGGAAAATGAGAAACCTTGAGAAGGGACCACTGATGGAAGGATCACCCTTTCAGGATCACCAGGTTGAAATGGATGCAGAGAGGGCACAAATAATACATAATATGAAAATCAATGAAAAAAAAGTGTCTTCGAGGAGGTTGAGTTGCAGTTCCCCCATCCTGAATTGGCCCACAAGAATCCAGATAGCCGCTGTCAGCTTGGGTGCCACCTAACCACCTGCCGGGGAGGGGGGGGGGACAAACTCCGGCCGAATCAGCCACTACAGGTTAGTTAAAGGCCATATCATAGAAATGTGTCTTTAAACGTGTCTTAAATGTTTCTACTGAGGTAGCAGTTCTAATATCCATTGGTAGGGCATTCCAAAGCTCTGGAGCCCGAATAGAAAATGCTCTCGACCAGGGGTCACCAACACGGTGCCCGCGGGCGCCAGGTCGCCCGTGAGGACAGCATGAGTCGCCCGCAGGACTGTTCTAAAATTAGCTCAAATAGCAGCACGTGTCTGTGAGCTGCATCTATTTATTTTACAGTCAAACCTCGTTTTCCGAACGTCCATGTTCTCGAACAAATCGGAATTTGAACAAAAAATTCGAGATTTTTTTGCTTCGGTTGTTGAACAAGATTTGGAGGTCGAACTTCACGTGATGAGCCGGGAGGACCAGAGAAAACCCGACCGCGCGGCCCGGATGCCGACTGACTTCGTAGTTATTGTATTTTCGTTACTTTGAGGATTGTATTAACCCCTTATCATGCTTCCAAAGAAAGCAAGTGGGAGCAGTAAAGCCATCCTAAAACACAAAGACGCTCTTAAAGCAATGCGACAGTGAGCGCCCGGCCGGCTCGCTGTGGTTGCGCGATCGGCTCCATCTAGTGTGGAAACTGAGAAGCTGAGCTCAAGCTTCTTGTGCGGGCCATATTCAATTATGTTTTCAGAATTTGCTGCGGGCCAATAAAAACTGGACCGTTAGTTTGGACACCCCTAATTTAGAGCAAAGAACTGTGTAGTCTGCCTGATGCCATTGCCTTTGGTCTTTTCTGTTCCACATGTAGAGTTATGTAGCTTGTTAAGTCAACCATAATATCGGATCGGTATCGGGTATCGACCGATATGCAAAGCCACGGCATCGGTATCGGTATCGGAACTGAAAAAGTCGGATCGGTGCATCTCTAACACATAGTGAAAGCTAAATTGAGCAAATTGGCTATTTCAGAAGTGTGTGTCAAACTGGTAGCCCTTTGCCTTAATCAGTATCCAGGAAGTAGCTCTCGGTTTAAGAAAGGTTGGTGACCCCTGCTCTAGACCCTGCAGACATTTTCTTGGCCCTCTGTGTCGCTAAAAGAGTAGCGTTTTGCGAACGAAGGTTACGAGACGGAACATAAGGAACAACTAGGTCGACGAGATATGAAGGCGCTAAGCCATGCAGGGATTTATATGTTAATAGAAGAACCTTGAAGTCGCATCTTAAATGGACCGGGAGCCAGTGTAAGTTGGCTAATATTGGGGTAATGTGATAACATTTTCTTGTCCGTGAGCGCAGCCTTGCAGCAGCATTTTGTACTAACTGTAGACTTTTGAAGCGGGACTAAGGAAGACCAGAGAATAATAAATTACAGTAGTCCAGGCGCGACTTGACAAACGCATGTATAATAGTAGCATTGAAAACTAATATTATATTTACGTATAATGTCCCCAAGCTGAATCATATAAATATTAAATAGAATTGGTCCCAGTACCGATCCCTGTGGGACACCACACGTAACATTATAGAGCTCCGAGGACGTATTGCCATGGACCACTCGGTGCGTCCTGTCTGATAGATAGGAATAGAACCAGCCTAGTGCTGACCCTGAAATACCAACACAACTTTTAAGACGCCCTAATAAAATATCGAAGTCTACAGTGTCGAAGGCAGCACTGAGATCAAGTAGTAACAGTACAGATGAAGTGTTTGAATCCATAGCTGTGAGGAGATCGTTAGTCACTTTAGCAAGTGCTGTCTCAGTGGAATGATTAGCTCTAAAACCAGACTGAAAAGAGTCATATCGATTATTGGCGACCATGTAATCAATAAGCTGCTGCGCTACTACTTTTTCAAGAAGTTTTGGTATGAATGGGAGGTTTGAAACTGGCCTATAATTACTGAGACCATCCGGGTCAAGATTTGGTCGCTTAAGTAACGGTTTAATGATAGCGGTTTTAAAGGCTGTTGGCACTATCCCAGAAGAGACAGACAGATTGATTATATTTAAGACGGATGGTCCTAAAATTTGAAATAATTCTTTTAGTTTGGCTGGAAGAGGGTCGAGCAAACATGTTGTTTGTTTAGCCGCACTAACCAATTGTGTAAGCCTTTCAAGGGACACGCTTTTAAAATTTGAGAGGGTTATTGCATGATCATCAGCGCTGGTAAACGGCGGTCTCGACTGAGCGATTGGAATGGTATTCTTGATCTCGTCCCTAATGGATTCAATCTTTTGAGCAAAACATTTCATAAACTCGTCAGCTGAGTGGAAGGAACTATCGGGGTTCGGCTGGTGTAGAGTCAGTTTTGCCACTGTATCAAATAGGTGTTTAGGGTTGTTTTTATTGAGATTAATAACTTGCAAAAAATACAGAGTTTTTGCTAAGATAAGCGAATCTTTATATTTCAGGAGGCTATCCTGCCATGCCTGATGGAAAACCTCAAGTTTGAGTAAACGCCGTCTGCGCTCATGCTTTCGACATAATTGCTTAAGCGTACGCGTTTCATCTGTGAACCACGGAGTAGGCAATCTACGGCGAGTTTTCAGACGTAACGGCGCCACAGAGTCAATGGAATTTAACAATGTCGCATTGAATTCATTTGTAAGATTATCAATAGAGCCGATGTATGCGGGAAATATGGCGGTTGCCGGCGACAGTAACTCAGGGCAGTTGCAGTCATGGAGTTAAAATTACGGCTCCTATAATTCTGATTGCTCTCTTGTCTTTGACAAGGAACTAAAATTTCAAATTTTATTAAGTAATGATCAGACAGAACAGTAGTGTATGGCAGTACTGCTACATTTGAGGTTGCAAGTCCTCGGGATAATTCCAGATCTAAGGTATTTCCATTCTTATGCGTTGCTACCTGTACGGCTTGCGTAAAACCAAACGTATCAGTTAAAGTCTGAAACGCCGAAGTAAGTGGCTCTGACGGTAAATTCATGTGGATGTTGAAATCGCCCATGATAATTATATTATCCGCATTGGTTACTAGATCAGCCACGAATTCTGAAAATTCATCCAGGAAGCCAGAGTAAGCCCCGGGTGGACGGTAAACAACCACAAGATAAAATGACGGTAAAGCGGTGGATCGGACAGTGAGAACTTCAAATGTTTCAAATACGTTGATCGAACGAGGCCTAAATCCAAGCTCGGAATTTGAGATGAGGGCGACACCCCCACCCTTTTTTTGAGGACACTCCACATGCGAGCTGAAAATTTGGAGGCGAGGCCTCGTTAAGCGGCAGCAGTTCATTAGGTTTTAACCAGGTCTCGCAGAGACCAAAAACGTTTAGATTATGTTCCGTGATGAGGTCATTAACGAGAAGTGCTTTCGTATGAAGCGATCTAATATTCATTAAACCTAGTTTAAGTGTAATCGGTCCATCAGGGTGCGTATCTATCGAAGGATTTTTAAACGGGATGCGAGTAAGATTGTGTTCTCTAGGCCTGACATCACCTCTCAAATGTTTGCAGTGGGACAATACGACCGTGGGAATTTGATAGTAAATATTTGTTACACATGTAAAATGATCTGAAACAGGCACCATTTCATCCGCAAAACTTAAACTATTAAACCAGAAAACCCGCGGTCCAATAGGGCGTACTGTCCCGTGTAGAGCAGAACAAACAGATTCAATATTTTGTCATGTAATGTTGTACCCTCGTGGTCTTCAGGCCAATGTTCATCTCGAATCCTTTTGAGGCTTTGGACAAGTTGAAGTTGAACAAGGTCTCTAGTCTATACAATTCATTAGTGATCGAAGTAGTTCAATGAGTTTGATTAGCGATTAGTTGTTGATGACTCGATTAATTGTAGCACTTGTAAAGTGGACATGCTATTGCGTTAGCTCTTTGTTGAGTGTTGTTGCGTGTCTTTCATGTACATATGTATGCTGTAGTCAGCCATGCGCCACAACTCCTCGTCCAGCCGAAGAAAAGGCGGCAATCCACGCCGCCGTCCTCCGCAGCCACTGCCTGGGCCATCCCCCGGAGTGCAATGCACATCCTCTGCGGCAGCCCCCAGACGGCGCCACCCGCCACAGTCACCGCAGAGGGCATCCCCCAGAGGGCGCCGCCCGCCGCAGTCACAGCAGCCGGGCCCATCTGGGAATAGTGAGCTCACTGCGCCGTTGTTCCATTTTGATGGCACGTTGCTAAAGGTTTTTGTATTTCCAGCTCAGCCACCTGCGCCGGCGCCCAGGAGGCGAAGGTACCGGCCAGGGACCAAGGCCCTAATGGAGATCCGCAAGTTCCAGAAGAGCACAGAGCTCCTCATCAGGAAAGCGCCCTTCTCTCGCCTGGTAAGGTGTTACCAGCTCACACGTTAGCCCGTAAGCTTGTCAGATCATTGCCTTGACATGTAGCCACCCTCCCACACACCCAGGTCCGTGAGGTGTGCCAGTCATATGGCAGAAGTGCCCTCAGATGGCAGGTCTTCGCCCTGATGGCCCTTCAGGAGGTAAAGTCGCCGGGGAGGTCCAAATGTCATACTAAAGTCTCTATCCTACTGAGCGACCAAGAATTGCGAGTGTTTTCAAATGGAGTGATTACTGCATTTTCGTTATGGTTTGTCGAAGGTCGCAAACGTTCGACAAACAGTGACCAAACGTTTGGCAAATGTTCACCTGTACTTTTCTTCTACGCGGGGGAAATTTTGAACAGGGAGTTTTTTACATGTTCAAAATTTTATTGCGACAACAAGAACTTCCTAAAAAGGTCGGTGAACATTTGGGACATTGAACGATCCCTGACCAACTTTGGCGTGTACGCAAGTGACAATCGGTGATGCCCCATTTCCGCCTGCCGACTCTCTGCAACCCAAAATATTCCGCTGCCCTTGCCGACGCCAGACGCAGCGGGACACTCGGGCCGGGTTACACATTGACGACTTGTTGGGATCTTTACAGGCGGCTGAGGCCTTATTGGTGTTGCTGTTCTCTGATGCCAACCTGTGCGCCATCCACGCCAAGCGGGTCACCATTTTTCCCCGCGATCTCCAGCTGGCCCGACGGATCCGCGGGCAAGATTTCTGATTAAGATGATAGCCGCGTGGTGACTCAAACGTTTCACAGTGACCACTCGACACAACCCAACCTTTGTAGTTGAAATCGACTTAAATACTGTTGTTTGCAGGGATTGTGTTTTATATATAGTGAAGTGTTTGTGTTTTATATCTAAAGTTATGTGACAAGAGTGGATAATTTCTTGGCCCTGCCCACTTCATCTCCAGGCAACCAATTATGTGAGTGCTAAGCTTCACTCTGTAGTGTCATCCACGCGCGTCACCGTTTTTCCCCGCGACATCCAGCTGGCCTGATGTACCTGCGGGCAAGATTTCTGATTAAGATGATAGGCCCATGGTGACTCTAACGTTTCACGGTCACCACTCGACTCAACCCAACCTGTATAGTAGAAATCCTCTTCCATTACTGTTTGCAGTGTTTGTGTTTTATCGATAGTGCAGTGTTTCTGTTCTGTATATAAAGTTCCGTGATGTGTGTTCATCGTAAGACAAAGTATTTTCATTAAAATACAAATATTTCTAAAAAACAAAATATTTTTGGTACTATTGAGAGCTTACCTAAGTAATTTTTTTTACATCAGAAAAATAAACATTTCAATATTATTGTGCGGTTAGTTGTTAATCTTGATGTGAATTGAATGAGCAAACACTAACAAACAAAACTAATTTATCTATTGAGGCACAATATTACATTACAGTGTCAATATTGTAGTCGACCACTCCAGATTGCCCGTAGGTTGTGGTTTTGAGCTCGAAAGGTTGCCTGTGTGCCCTGCAATTGGCGTTCGGGGTGTCCCCCGCCTACTGCCCGAAGTCTGCTGGGTTAAGCTCCAGCATACCAGCGAAGCTTGTGTCAAAAAGCAGTTCAGAAAAACGATGGATAGATAGATAGATGGATGGATATTATAGTACCGTTATTTTCTTTATTACGTTGTGTCGCAGACCCGAGCCGATCTGAACCACCGAGTCAATGTGGTTGTCAAGCCTGAAGCCATCCGTGTGTGAAATAGGGTAATGAGATATAAAGTCATTAAAAAAGTCCCAATAATCGCCACACACACATCTGGGTGTGGTGAAATTTGTCCTCTGCATTTAGCCCATCCCTGTATGATTTTGATCCATCCCATGGGGGAGAGGGGAGCAGTGAGCAGCAGCGGTGCTGCGCTCGGGAATCATTTGATGATCTAACCCCCCAATTCCAACCCTTAATGCTGAGTGCCAAGCAGGGAGGCAATGGGTCCCATTTTTATAGTCTTTGGTAGGACCCGGCCGGGGTTTGAACCCACAACCTTCCAATCTCATGGCGGACACTCCACCACTTGGCCACTGAGCTTTTTTATTTATTTTTTTCTAAAACATCCATCCATCCATTTTCTGTACCGCTCTCTCCCCACGGGGGTCGCGGGCGTGCTGGAGCCTATCCCAGCCGTCATCAGGCAGTAGGCGGGGGACACCCTGAACCGGTTGCCAGCCAATCGCAAGGCACACAGAGACAAACAACCATTTGCACTCACACTCATACCTAGGGACAATTTGGAGTCTTCAATCGGCCTACCAAGCATGTTTTTGGGATGTGGGAGGAAACCGGAGTGCCCGGAGGAAACCCACGCGGGCCCAGAGAGAACATGCAAACTCCACACAGGGAGGGCCGGAGGTGGAATCGCACCCGCACCCTCCTAACTGTGAGGCGGACGCGCTACCCAGTGCGTCACCGAGCCGCCCCTTTCTAAAACAAAGTAAAGAAAAAAAAGATCCACACTCTATTCCAGAAGATGGCGGTAATGCACCTAAGGTTGTTTGCTACCGCTACAAAACAAGAAGAAGACATTACCCACTCTACAACTAGCACTTGAAAATAATTGCCGTGTCAAAATTCACAGGCTGAATGTTGTTGTAACGTCGGTGTGTTTTGTGATCTCGCAACATGAACAACGTGGCTTCATTTGTGTTGATTTGGAGTCACGTCACCTCTGCCGGTAAGATCGCGAACTAAAGAGAAAATGTTAATGAATGTTAGAAACACACAGTCTTAGTAAAGTTTTCGAACAACCTTGGCGCACACGGTACCTTGTGTGTCCTAACCACAGCTAGTTTCCAGTCATGACTGTCCGTATGTTAGACATGAAATCAGGCTTTTGAGTAATCATGAATTTGCTAATGCCTCCATAGCCATAGAAATGAAGTCGGGCATCAGCCACAACGTCATTTCTTATTCAATGCTGGTTTATTACCGCTGCGATGCAGTGCTGGCTCTACGCAGGGGAGGGAGGGGGCAACGCCCCCTCAAAAAGATGTCCTGCCCCCTCAAATCAAACTTTTAGAAGTGAAAAATCCGCTGATAGAAACACACGTTAATCGGCCACCTCTCTTCTCTCATGTCACCAGACACCAGGAAGTAACCGTTGCGCATCAGACTTTGCAGGAACCCCGCTTGGGATCTCAACAGCAAACCATTGTTCTTACAATAAGATTTTCTTCTTGTTTTATTTTCATTGTTCGGGAGCTTTCATTGAGGAGCGATCTCGTCGACGAGCGATCACGCCGAGGCTTCTTCCCTGTCGGGAAGTCGCCGAGCCACCAAACATCGGAGCCTTCTAGCGCCATCGGCTCCGCGGCCGGCGTTGGATTTTGCTCCAGCGAGTCCAGACCCGTGGCCCCGCTGGGGTTCCTCCCGGCGCCATCAGACTCGCGGCAGCATTAGGGTCCCACTCCAGCGTTGCCGGATTCGCGGCCGTCGCCGGACGTCGAGCCAGAAACGCTGGACCCGCGGCCGTTGCCTGACTTCGTCCCAGCAACGCCGGACCTGCGGACGTCGGCGGACTGCGTGCCAGCAACGCCGGACCCGCGGCCTTCACCGGACCTCTACCCACCTGCGCCGGACCAGCGATCATCCCCTCAGGAGCCCAGCTACCACCTGGCCCAGTAGGCAAACGCCATCAGCCCCACGAGGACACCCACCATCAGGCCTAGTAGGCTAACACCACCAGCCCAGGAGGAGAGCTACCATCAGGTATAGGTTGATAGCCGTGATGGACATGAAAGTGCTTCAGAAGGACATGGAGGAGCTGAAGTTATCAATGAAAGTGATGTCTTCAAATGTGGAAACTATAATGAGGCAACAGGCGATTATTACAGAGCTGATGGGAGAGGTGAAGCAGCTCAAACAATTAAACATTGAACAAAATAAGAAAATTGTCAGCCTGGAAAATAGATTAGACAATTTGGAGCAGTACTCAAGAATGAGCGATGTCATCATCACAGGTTTAAGGATCAAACCACGGACCTACCACCAGGCTGTGAAAGGCCTTGCTTCAGAGGATAATCCTGAACATGAGGAGACAACAGAGGAGAAGGTAAAAAGTTTCCTCCAGAGTAAAGACATCGCCATTGACATTGTTAATATTGAGGCATGCCACACTCTGCCAACTAAGAGTCTAAAAAGTAAGCCTGTCATACCATCTATAATTGTCCGATTTACAAACAGGAAAAGTAAGATAAATCTGCTCAAACAAGGTAGAAAACTAAAAGGCACGAACGTGTACATTAATGAACACCTCACCAAGAAAAATGGTGAAATAGCTAAGAAAGCAAGAGATCTTAAGAAAAGCGGTAAAATACAGTCCACTTGGACTGCTGGTTGTAAGGTGTTCATCAAACCAGTTGGGGCAGCAGAAAGTTCTCATGGTCTCTGCATCGGTGCCATAGAGCAACTTAAGAGGTATGAAAAAGACTAGTAACCTGTACATTATTCTGCTGAACCTTAAGTTGTGGTACCTTTAGATCATGGAATGTAAAAAACCTGGTGAAATTATCAACCCACCATGAACCGTACTGACCAATGCCTTTCTTTTCCAACTGATGTGTTTAACAAATAAGCACTGATAACTGAAAATGAAGAACTTGATTTGAAAACATTTGACTTCACTGACCATAAGGGATTTGACATAGAGAACAATATTGATCCTGTGAATAACGTCTTCATCAACTACACTCAAAGGAACAGCAAATACTATACTGTAGAGCAATTTAACAAGAATGTAACAACAAATAGAGCAATATCAATTATACATTTTAATAGTAGGAGCCTGAAAGCAAACATCTCTAAGATCAAACAATGTTTAAAAGATATGAATAATCCGTTTACTGTAATTGCAATATCTGAAACCTGGTTAAAGGAAGATCAGTCTGAAAATATTGACATAGAGGGGTATGAGAGTTATACATTAAATAGGAAGGTAAAAAGATGTGGAGGAGTTGCTCTATTCGTAGATAAAAATTATAAGGGTAAGATAGTAAGAAGTATGTCTCAAGCAATAGATAATATTATGGAATGTATTACAATTGAAATAGAAATGGAATCATCCAAAAACATTCTGGTAAGCTGTGTATACAGATGTCCAGGTTCATGTATCGAGACATTTAGTGAACTATTATCAGGAATGTATGAAAGGAAAATCTATACGAAAATGGTGTACGTCTATGGCGATTATAATATAGATCTATTGAACCCACTTCAGCTGACTCCAGTAACAGAATTTATTAACTTAATGTACAGTATGAGTCTCTACCCTGGAATAAGCCGTCCAACTAGAATTACATCTCACAGTGCCACAATAATTGATAATATATTTACAAATGTAATTGAAAAGAAAGTAAAAACTGGACTGATAATAAATGATTCAAGCGACCACCTGCCAGTGTTTGCAGTGATCCAGGACTGTACAAAGAAAAAAAAGGATGCTATAACTTATAAAATGTGTAGAATGAACTCTGGTAATTCATTTAACTCATTCAAAAATGACCTTTTAAAACAAGACTGGAAAAAGGTATATGTGGGTGATGTAAATGAAGCCTACAACACATTCATGGCCATTATATCCGAACTTTATGATAAAAACTGTCCTCTTGTAAAGAAAGCAGTTAAACTAAATTCAGTGGAAAAAACATGGCTGACAAAGGAAATCTTAAGTGCTTGCAAGAAGAAAAACCTATTATACAAAGATTTCTTAAAGATAAGAACAAAGGAAGCTGAATTAAAATATAAGATCTATAAAAACAAATTCTTCCCATGGGCTCACCACCTGTGGGAGGGGCCAAAGGGGTCGGGTGCAGTTCGAGCTGGGCGGCGGCCAAAGGCAGGGACCTTGGCGGTCTGATCCCCGGCTGCATAAGCTGGCTCTTGGGACATGGAATGTCACCTCTCTGGCTGGAAAGGAGCCCGAGCTGGTGTGCGAGGCAGAAAAGTTCCGACTAGATATAGTCGGACTTGCCTCAACGCACAGTTTGGGTTCTGGTTGCTCTGGAGTTGCCCACGGTGAGAGGCGTCGAGCAGGTGTGGGTATACTTATTGCCCCCCGGCTGGGCGCCTGCACATTGGGGTTCACCCCGGTGAACGAGAGGGTAGCCTCCCTCCGCCTTCGGGTGGGGGGACGGGTCCTGACTGTTGTTTGTGTCTATGCACCAAACGGCAGCTCAGAGTACCCACCCTTCTTGGAGTCCCTGGAGGAAGTGCTGGAGAGCGCTCCTTCTGGGGACTCCATCGTTCTACTGGGTGACTTCAATGCTCACGTGGGCAATGACAGTGAGACCTGGAAGGGCATGATTGGGAGGAACGCCCCCCCCCCGATCTGAACCCGAGCGGTGTTCTATTATTGGACTTCTGTGCTCGACACGGATTTTCTATAATGAACACCGTGTTCAAACATAAGGGTGTCCATGTGTGCACTTGGCACCAGGACACCCTAGGCCGCAGTTCGATGATCGACTTTGTAGTCGTGTCATCGGATTTGCGGCCGCATGTTTTGGACACTCGGGCGAAGAGAGGGGCGGAGCTGTCAACTGATCACCACCTGGTGGTGGGTTGGCTCCGATGGTGGGGGAAGATGCCGGTCCGACCTGGGAACGTCTGGTGGAATCCCCTGTCAGGAAGAGCTTCAACTCCCACCTCCGGCAGAGCTATTCACACGTCCCGGGGGAGGCGGGGGACATTGAGTCCGAGTGGACCTTGTTCCGCGCCTCCATTGTTGAGGCGGCCGACCGGAGCTGTGGCCGTAAGGTCATTGGTGCCTGTCGTGGCGGCAATCCCCGAACCCGCTGGTGGACACCGGCGGTAAGGGATGCCGTCAAGCTGAAGAAGGAGTCCTATCGGGCCGTTTTGGCGTGCGGGACTCCGGAGGCAGCTGACAGGTACCGGATGGCCAAGCGGAACGCGGCTTCGGCGGTTGCTGAGGCAAAAACCCGGACGTGGGAGGAGTTTGGCGAGGCCATGGAGAATGACCTCCGGACGGCTTCGAAGAAATTCTGGTCCACCATCCGGCGTCTCAGGAGGGGGAAGCAGTGCAACATCAACACTGTTTACAGTGGAGATGGCGTGCTGCTGACCTCGACTCGGGACGTCGTGTGTCGATGGGGAGAATACTTCGAAGACCTCCTCAATTCCACCGACACGCCTTCCATTGTGGAAGCGGGGCCTGGGGACTCTGAGGCGGATTCTCCAATCTCTGGGGTCGAAGTCACCGAGGTAGTTAAAAAACTCCTCGGTGGCAGGGCCCCGGGGATGGATGAGATCCGCCCGGATTTCTTAAGGGCTCTGGATGTTGTGGGGCTGTCATGGCTGACACGTCTCTACAACATCGCGTGGACATCGGGGACAGTGCCTCTGGATTGGCAGACTGGGTTGGTGGTTCCCCTCTTTAAGAAGGGGGACCGGAGGGTGTGTTCCAATTACAGGGGAATTACACTCCTCAGCCTCCCTGGTAAGGTCTATTCAGGGGTGCTGGAGAGGAGGGTCCGTCGGGAGGTCGAACCTCGGATTCAGGAGGAACAGTGTGGCTTTCGTCCTGGCCGTGGAACAGTGGACCAGCTCTTCACCCTCAGCAGGATCCTCGAGGGTGCATGGGAGTTCGCCCAACCAGTCCACATGTGTTTTGTGGACTTGGAGAAGGCTGCCCTTTGTCACCGATTCTGTTCATAGTTTTTATGGACAGAATTTCTAGGCGCAGCCGAGGCGTTGAGGGTGTCCGGTTTGGGGACCTCAGCATCGCGTCTCTGCTTTTTGCAGACGACGTGGTGCTGTTGGCTTCTTCAGGCCGTGATCTCCAGCTCTCACTGGAGCGGTTCGCAGCCGAGTGTGAAGCGGTCGGGATGAGGGTCAGCACCTCCAAATCCGAGTCCATGGTCCTCGATCGGAAAAGGGTAGAATGCCCTCTCCGGATCGGGGATGAGATCCTGCCCCAAGTGGAGGAGTTTAAGTATCTTGGGGTCTTGTTCACGAGTGAGGGGAGGATGGAGCGCGAGATCGACAGGCGGATCGGTGCAGCGTCGGCAGTAATGCGGACTTTGTACCGGTCCGTCCTGGTAAAGAGAGAGCTGAGCCAAAAGGCAAAGCTCTCAATTTACCGGTCGATTTACGCTCCTACCCTCACCTATGGTCATGAGCTATGGGTCGTGACCGAAAGAACGAGATTTCGGATACAAGCGGCCGAAATGAGTTTTCTCCGCAGGATGTCCGGGCTCTCCCTTAGAGATAGGGTGAGAAGTTCGGTCATCCGGGAGAGACTCGGAGTAGAGTCGCTGCTCCTCCACGTTGAGAGGAGCCAGATGAGGTGGCTCGGGCATCTCATCAGGATGCCTCCTGGACGCCTCCCTGGGGAGGTGTTCCGGGCATGTCCCACCGGTAGGAGACCCCGGGGACGACCCAGGACGCGCTGGAGAGACTATGTCTCTCAGCTGGCCTGGAAACGCCTTGGGATCCCCCGGGATGAGCTAGATGAAGTGGCTGGGGAGAGGGAAGTCTGGGAGTCCCTCCTGAAGCTGCTGCCCCCGCGACCCGACCCCGGATAAGCGGAAGAAGATGGATGGATGGATGGATAAAAACAAATTGATTAAAATAATGAGAATCAATAAAAGGGACTACTATAGCAAGATACTGGAGGAAAACAAGAGTAATACAATAATAACATGGAAAGTGTTAAATGAGGTTATTAAAAACAGAACTGGAAAGCCAGGATATCCTTCTTACTTTGTAAACAGTAATAACATTCCTATGAATGATCTTACTATGATTGCAGAGGAGTTCGATGATTACTATGTTGGTATTGGGCCTACTTTGGCAGAGGAAGTAGCAAAAAAAGGGAGTACAAGTGACCTACTTAAGGATGTACCCATAGCCGAAAGTATGGTTCTAATGGGAACGAATGAGAAGGAAATAATAGAAATTGTTAGAGAATTTAAAGGTAAAAAGTCAACCGACTGTAACGGGATAGATATGTCACTTGTTAAAAATATCATTGAATGTGTCGTGAAACCCCTTACACATATCTGCAACCAATCTCTGACAAATGGTGTTTTTCCAAGTGAAATGAAAACTGCTAAAATTATCCCGATATATAAAGCTGGGGACAAACACACATTCTCAAATTATACGCCAATATCTCTACTCCCACAATTCTCTAAAATATTGGAAAAAATATTTGATAAATGGCTTGATGATTTTATTACAAAACAAAATATTCTGTGTGACCAACAGTATGGATTTTGGAAAAATAGGACCACCACACTAGCTTTGTTGGATTTCGTAGCTGAAATAACAACAGCTATTGAAAATAGACGATATGTTGTAGGTGTTTTCTTGGATCTTAAGAAAGCTTTTGATACTGTAAATTATGAAATACTGTTAACAAAACTTGAAAGATATGGGATACAAGGTATGTCACTCACTTGGTTAAACAGTTATTTATCAAACAGGACTCAATGTGTGCAACTTATGGACTGTAAATCAAAACTAAAACAGGTAAAGTGTGGTGTTCCTCAGGGCTCAATATTAGGCCCCTTGTTATTTATTTTGTATGTCAATGATATATGCAAGGTCTCCAGGTTACTCAAGGCCGTACTTTTTGCAGATGACACAAACCTGCTTTGCAGTGGGGAGGACCTGGATCAACTATTGGATACTGTGGGTATTGAAATGGAAAAATTACAGAGTTGGTTTGACACAAATAAACTAACACTAAATTTAAGTAAAACAAAGTATATTATATTTGGAAACCGTCCGACCAACACAGACAAAATTCTTACAATAAATAATATAGAAATAGAAAGAGTAAATGAAGTAAAATTTCTTGGAGTGCTTATAGATAATAAATTAAGTTGGAAACCACATATAATGTATATCAAATCAAAAATTTCGAAATCACTAGCAGTATTGTTAGAAAAATGTATATATATGTTATCATGCGTTCTCTAATCAATGCCTTACTGCAATATTACTGCAATATATGCTTGCTGTTTGGCCTTGCTGTTTTTATGATGTACCACAGAAGGACAGTTCCTTTCTAACAAAGACCACTTTGTTAGACAACATGCCTCATTGCTGTCCTGCACCCCAGATGAACCTCCAAGTGACCATTAAAGTCAGGGTTTTCCTAACTATCTTTATCGTAGGATTAGGTTGGAATGTATATAACCAGTAATAAATAACTTAGCTTGTTGCATCCTACACAATGTCGTAAAACTTCCCTTGCTATGTTTTAACTAGAGGTCAAAGGTTTTTTCTTTTGTATCCAGTCCACTCAAACTCCTCTTCCCAGATGTTCTTATCAGTATGTAAACATCTAGTGTCTCACACTGTGGGTAGGAAAAATCCAAATAAAAAGAGCGGGAGTGCCTACAGATTTTTAGTGTGTGTAGAGATTGTCTCAAGCTATCTGTACTGCACTCCTCGCGAGAAAAGACTTAATATTCTGTCTCAATTGTGGTTTGTTTGCTGTTGCTCTTCTATTCACTTACTCAGTCAGCGAAATAAACCTGACAGAAATTGGGGGCTCGTCCGGGATCTCAACACGCCCTGAACGGTTCCAGCGGGCTCTTCGACGCAGGCGAAAATCCTCGGCCGAGGTAAACAAAAGCCCTTTGACGGGACTGTCTCGATCAGTCCGGCTGGACACCGGGAGGGTTGACGAGATCTTCCGAGGAAGAGAATCAGCAGACCGTGGGTAGGAATATTAATTCTACTAAATAGAAACAGTTAAATTCCGCAGGGGCGGATGTGGAGCCCCCTAGCTTTCAAGCTAGTTAAATTCTGCAGCAGGAGGGGCGGACTCCTCTGTTATTAAAAAAACAAAACAAAAAAACCTTGAGAATTCTAGACCCTATCAAGTACAACTAGAAACAGTTAAATTCTGCAGGGGCGGATGTGGAGCCCCCTAACGTTTTATGTTAGTTAAATTCCGCAGCAGGAGGGTTAGACTCCTCTGTTCTTAAAAAAAAAACGCGCGTGGTATGCTTGTGAACGGTTTGACTGAGAGTGATCTCATTTGAGCGCTCCTCTTAAATAGTAAGCGAAAGTCCCTACCCCGACATGAACTAAAATGCAAAGATTGGAAAATAATTGAAAGGCAGGATCCCAACCGATTAAAAAAAGATTTCGATAAATGGGTTAAAAAATATAAATTTGAGGGACAACCAAATTATTAGGACTTAGAGGTGCCATAAACGAAACAACATAAATAAATCTTAAAGAAATTAAAGAAGGCATCTGATGATGTAGTGTTTTGGGAGAGAGAGAAAGAGAGAGAGCTCAGAAAGCACTGTATTGCAGGTAGGAAGATGATGAGACTGGGCCTAACAGTAGGCAGGCAAGAGAAAACCAAAATTTACAGAGTTAGAGAAGAAGGGAGAAGTCTAGAGAAAGTAGAGAAGCACGTAGAGAAAACACATGCTACAAATTCAAAACTAAAGATCATAGCGGGAGGAATACATAAATCACGCCCTCCATGCAGAAAGAGTAGTAATAGACAAACAAAAATGAAAACAAATGAATGCTTCAAAAAACACTTTTTTGGTAGACCAGGATAGTGACACTTTTTACCAAAATGCAGGCAGAGGACAGAAAGGCCAGAGAGGGCGAGCAATACCCAACAGAGAAGGCTTTAGAGGCCGAGGAAGAGGAGTTGTGCAACCTCCAATAGAATGCTGAAGTTGCGGAGAAAACGGTCACGTGGCACGTGACTGCACAAATTAACAGAAACACTATGACTAGGCCAAAATCAAATCAGATCAGGTTTCCATGTAATGAAGTGGGAACCTGGCTGCCAAAATTAAGGAGAAATTAGCTTAAATATAAGGAGATATTTATGTTAAAAGGATAAAGTAAGATAAAGAAACATTGAAGTTAAGATTTGCTAAATAAATAGAAAATAATTACACATAGTTTCTAAAAGTGTCAGGTTTATTTCAATGACTGAATAGCTATTAAGAGAAGAGCAACAGCAAACAAACCACAAGTGAGACAGAATATTAAGTCTTTTCTCGCGAGGAGTGCAGTACAGATAGCTTAATACAATCTCTACACACACTAAATATCTGTAGGCACTCCCGCTCTTTTTATTTGGATTTGCCCTACCCACAGTGTGAGACAAGCCCCTAAAGACAGGAGGGGGAAAGCATGTGGGCTTTCCCTCGTAAGGAAAAATCACTAGGTGTTTACATACTAATAAAGACATCTGGGAAGAGGAGTTTGAGTGGACTGGATACAGAAGAGAAAACCTTTGACCTCAAGTAAAAACATAGCAAGGGAAGTTTTACGACATTGTGTAGGATGCAACAAACTAAGTTATTTATTACTGGTTATATACATTCCAACCTAATCCTACGATAAAGATAGTTAGGAAACCCTGACTTTAATGGTCACTTGGAGGTTCATCTGGGGTGCAAGACAGCAATGAGGCATGTTGTCTAACAAAGTGGTCTTTTGTTAGAAAGGAACTGTCCTTCCGTGGTACATCATAAAAACAGCAAGGCCAAACAGCAAGCATATAATGCAGTAATATTGCGGTAAGGCATTGATTAGAGAACGCATGATAACATATATATACATTTTTCTAACAAAAAGTGAAATAGAGAATAAATCAGACAAGTAATACGAGCAAAAAGATGTTCTTCTTAGTGCTTCTATGTGTTCTTATATGTTGTGCGTCATCCTTTTGTGCTGGTGTGTGTGTGCGCGTGTGCGCGCAGAGGATCCTCATGAATGGGTGTGTGTATGAGTGCGAGTAAGATGTGTGTTCTATGGAAGAAATCAGTCATGGAGAATGTTCTGGAGACTGTTGAGCAATACTAGGGAAATTGAGAAGTGGATGATGGTGTGTTTAAGTTGGTTGGAGAAACTGAGATGAGCAAGGTGTGTGCAATAGAGAAAATAAGGCGTGTGTGGCAGAGAGTTACGAGAACGGTGGCTTGATAGGATGGGAATAAGAGACAGCAAATGTTGTGTAGAAGACTGAAAGATGTTGAAGGTGAACATGATGGGGGAGGGCAACAGCAAAGTTGGCCTGCCCTTTGAGAAGGTGAAACTGATAAGCGTGCCTGCGCTCGCGCGTCGTCGCGGGGCGGGGCTGTCCGCGTGGGCCTTTGCTATGCTCGTGTGGGCGGTGGGCCGGCCGGCATCATGGTTGTTGCAGGAAATGGCCAGCCTGTCACCAATCAACGTTGATGCTGCGCCCCCCCCCTCGCACGAGGGGTGCTGTGGCTGCAGGCGAAGCAGGGACAGTGTGATTTTCTCAGAGAGTGATGCTTAAGGAAGATGTGACAATATTTGCATGAAGGATAAAAGGCACTGATGAGAAAACAAAAGTATAACCAAAACGTCAAAACAGAGGATGACGTTTGCGCAGCGTTGTTTGTTTGTATTGTTTGTGAGCTGTGTCTCTGCTGTAAGTTTTTGTGTTGTCTGTGTGCTGTCAGTGTTATGTGTTAAAATTGGCTAATGTAGGTGCACAAAAGAATTTTCTAGATTGTAGTCTACATTTTTTGCACCGCAAAACAAAAGCAATTTTGTGAAAATAAGAAGAAAAGAAAGGCAAGCAATTTTTTGTGGGCAGGAACTGGTCCACACTGCATTAATGCCTATCCCTGATGAAACCAAATTTGAGAGATGGAAAGAACTTGCTTTCTGGAATTGGATGAAGCAAAATTATTAAATAACAACATTTCAAAGCTAAATTTAGAAAAAATAGTCGATTGGTTGTGTAAAGACTACACAAGTTTTTACATTTGAGGATAAGAGAGTGATTGAGTTAGTTAAAGTTAAGAAACAACAAGAATTGTCTATTATATTAATTTACTGGCGGTTATTTTGTTAGTTTTTATCTTTATCTTGATTGGTTTGACACCTGGAGGGAGGAAAGATTAGGATGTGGAACACGGGTTGAGACAACCAGTTACACACGCAAAACATGTGTGCACTGGGACACTGAGAAGCATTTTGAAAGGTGTGTCAAAATTAAATGAAGATGAAATCATATGTAGTAATACAACGCTTTACTACATATGGATTCTCTAAATCGTACAATTGAGTAAAATAAAACATACTTTTTGACTTTTGTTCAAATTACTAAGATTCTTGTGATAAACGATGAGAAACTGATTGAAAAGAAACTACAAGAAACTACAACTAAGCTAGTTGTGGAAGCAGTCCAATTGCCAAGACAAATAGCTATGTGCACGTGTGCAGGGCACGCACGAGACTGATAAGGTGTCAAGAGGTAACAAGCTTGCAGACGGAACCGCATAGCTGCAGTGCAAAAGACGCTTCAAATTTTATACACACAAGAAGCGGATTGAATTACTGAAACATTTTTAAAGATGTGCAGCGACAAAGTCCATAGACTGAAATTCAATCATGGACAAAAAGAGGGGCAAGAGTAGAGAATGGCATCTATAAATGACCAGAAGACAGACCTATCCTACCAAAGAACCTATACCAATTGGCAGCAATATTGAGCCATAGTGCGTGTCACATGGCTCAAGAGGAGGGATAGTGGGGCAGGTCAGTCAGCTTTATACAACATACGGATTTGATTCATATTTCAAAACAAAAAATTTTTTTGTAGAGCTTGTTTAACATGCGCTAAACACAATCCACAGGGTTATACTGCCTGGTCATAATAGATGCATTCTCAAAATGGTTTGATTTGGTTTAAACAATAATATCGAGATATGGGATCTTGAAAATTAATTCTCGTGACAGAACTGGTATAAAGTGTGAAAATGTGCATGGGAAAAATGGAAGATCATGGACAAAATGTTTAGATCTGGTCAAACTGTACATAAATATTACAAGTACTGTGGGTTTAACCCCGTATGAAAAATTGTTTGGGCGACAATATAGATTACCATGTTTTAAAACCAAGTGGGAAGCTAAGGATGATTTAAATTTGGCATTTACATTTTATATTTATAATTAAAATTTTAAAGGCAAAAAGAACAAAGCACGTTCTCATTAAGAGCAGTGAAAACAAAACACTGGTGTTCTTCCAAGTGGGAAGGGCCACATTGAATATTGATAATTACGTCAACTGCCATTAAAATAGCAGAAAGGCCAGTTGAGGTGGTCCTCGCAAATTAAAAAAGGGTAATTTCTTTTGAGGTAACGTTCAATCGGGAAAAAGTGACCCAAAGGGATCCTTACCTCTTAGAGAAATGCCGGGAACAAGAAAATGGAACAATGACGTTATTGCATGTAAGATGGCTATCTTTGTTGCCACTTTGTTAACTTCAGCAATATGGTATTTGTGGGAACTAAGTCATAATGAGTAGGGGAGAGATGAGTGAACAACTTATATTGGTCACTCCAAAATTTTTTTTTAATTATGCTGCATTGTAGCAATTTAAAAGATCAATTTGACCTTTGCAGGATGATCTGCAGTGTCAGATCTGGACTGCCATGAGAGTATGATGTTTATATGTATACTTTGTCAACAACCGCTGTAGATGTTAACGAATGGGATGAATATATCTAAAGTGAATGTGGATAATTTGTTTCAGGTAACTAGTATAAGAATAAACTGCTAAGCGAAACAATTGATTGCAAAACAAGCTGTAAAGACAATTGAATATGTCATGTGTATGGGTTTGCGACCATTGCTTTATGTTCTACCGTCACCATTGATCAAAGATCGTGTGAAGTCTATCACGTCGATTGGATTGTAAGATGTGTGACAGAGCATTCTATATAGTAATATCCATTGAAGAAAGAAAAAAGAAGCCATTGCTTTCAGAGAATGTAGTCAAGCTAAATTGTAAATGTATCAACATCCCAAGATCTGAAAAGAGAAAAGAAAAAAAAAAAAGCTGGTAAAAACCAAAATATCTTTGAATTTGACAGCCGATGATGATCTGACCGAAATTGATGCAATTGGTGTTCCCGGAGGAGTGCCGGATAAGTGTAAGCTGGTGAATCAGATAGCTGGTTTTGAATCCTCCAAGTGACCATTAAAGTCAGGGTTTTCCTAACTATCTTTATCGTAGGATTAGGTTGGAATGTATATAACCAGTAATAACTTAGCTTGTTGCATCCTACACAATGTCGTAAAACTTCCCTTGCAATGTTTTAACTAGAGGCCAAAGGTTTTTTCTTTTGTATCCAGTCCACTCAAACTCCTCTTCCCAGATGTTCTTATCAGTATGTAAACATCTAGTGTCTCACATTGTGGAAAGGGCAAATCCAAATAAAAAGAGCGGGAGTGCCTACAGATTTTTAGTGTGTGTAGAGATTGTCTCAAGCTATCTGTACTGCACTCCTTGCGAGAAAAGACTTAAAATTCTGTCTCAATTGTGGTTTGTTTGCTGTTGCTCTTCTATTCACTTATTCAGTCAGCGAAATAAACCTGACAAGTATTATATAAAGTAAAAGACCTGTGTGGAGGTGTGGGGCAATACATACATAACAATCACACATCCAATCTTCATTTTTCAAAAAAAAGCAATAAGATGTCAGGAAGCAAAGGCAGGGCAACCAAGTGCAGCACAATCCTTTATTGCCAAAGGGGAAATGGAACGCCGGACCTGCGGTCGGGCTGGCGTGGCAGAGCACAGCGCGTAGGAGTAGTCGGAGGCAGGCAGGCAGTCGCAGGACGAGCACGTTGTCAGGACCGGCGGCGAGCTGAAGCGTGGTCGAAGGGCGAGCAAGTTGTCAGGACAGGCGGCGAGCAGAAGTGTGGTCGAAGATCACGGAAGCAGGTGGCTACAAAGCTCGGTCCGGGGAAAAAAGGCAGGAGTATCACAGGCAGGGTAAGCAGACGAACTGACAACCACTGGCAGAACACAGAGAGGTTAAGTAGGGGACCTAACGAGCTGTAGCAGGTGCTGGCAATTCACTGAGTAGGGCTTGGCTGGAAGTCAGGTGACGCGGAGGCGTGACATAAGACTTGTAAATAATGCTGATTATAGAGAACCAACTAACCCTCTCTTTATTAAATTGAACTCACTGAAATATAACGACCTAGTCGACTTTAAAACCATCCAACTCATGTACAAAATAAAAAATAATTAATTACCACACAGTATCCAGAGGTTGTTTGAGTGGAGGGAAAGTACCTATTATTTAAGAGGAACACGTATGTTTAAAAGAGATTTGGTGAGAACAAACTTGAAGTTACATTGTATAACAGTTAGAGGTGTGGAATTATGGAACACCAGCAGTGAAGAATTAAAGAACTGTAGTACCTTACCTAAGTTTAAAAAAAATGTATAAGGACAAAATATTGACGGGATACCGTAACATGCTGTGAAGTTGTTTAAGTTGCTTTTGTATTTATCTAAAGAAAATATATAGATATATGGATTCCAAAGAAAAGATGGCTCAATATATCGTGAATGAATCGCAGCAGGCTTTAAGATATCGGCAAATATCGTATCGTAGTTCTTTGTATTGATATGATATCGTATCGTGACAAAACCCGCGATTTACACCCCTATTAAAAATGTGTAAAAAAAAAAAAAAAAAAGAGAACATGCCCCCTTCACATTTCTGACTGCCCCCTCTTATGTGCATTCCTAGAACCGGCCCTGCTGCGATGTCATAAAAGGGAGGTTTGCATCGTAGTCTGTATTTTTGGACTAACGCTAATTAGCCATGTCACGACTTACGCAAAATGCTTCTATTTATATCACAGATCACCCGGATTACCACAACTGCAATATTTGTAAATCAAGGCTCAAAGCCAGTGGTAGAAGCAGGGCACAAGGCATTTCCGAAACAAATGCTCTGCCAAATAAATAAATGCATGAATAAACCACGATTCAAAATGATTTCGATCACCAGCATCCTCATGATTTGTCGACAAATCTTGGTAACCCTATAGGTCGTTGAGGCAAGAAATTCCACCGATAAGGTAGCAGCCATTTTTATTGCGGTGTTGTTCATACATCGCAGGCAAATATGTTGAAAAATATTTGCTCCCCTCGGATAGTGTATCTTGGGTCATATATTTGAAAGTTTTTAAAGTCCACCTCTTCTGCAGTCTGTATTGACATCATGTCTTTGGTCAGACAATACTATGTGGCAGCTACAGTAATATCATACCTCATCCACTTTTTTTATTTGGAAGGAGTGCACCTAATGACTGCTCCAACAATGCTCTGATGAGACTTTTGTTAATTTTTCTAGAAAGAAAACCAACTGTTTTTGTCCTCCTCGTGTGTCTCAATAGCCTGCTCATTTGTTTTTTCACCTTTGGATGGAAAGGTTTTGCTGAATAATTTGTAAATGATTGTATTTTAATGTACAGCATATCTAATCTTATGCAGCCAAACCACCGCTGCACAACAGAAGGAGGTTCCCCATTAGGTAAGAAATCTTTATTTCGGGATAAAGTAACAGGGGTTTGGCAATGAAAGGAGGAGTCAGGAAACGTTTTCTTCCACCAGCATCACGTAGTGGCCTGGCCATTATCCTGCCAAGAAGTATGGCTTTATATCCCTCTGACCACTGCACATGTAATTTCAAAGACAAATTGACGCTGTATAGGCCGCAAAAGGAGCCCCTTATTGTGGTCTAAAATTGGGTGTTCATTATTAGATGTTGCAGCGCTGCTTTTGGTCACTGACATTGTTGGTATGCATTAGAGAATGTGCATACACCTGAAGGGACACAATCATTTATACGGAATACTTCATGTCCCGATGTTGCACCCGCAAAAAGAAAGACGCATCACATTTGCGTTCTTCATTTTCACAACTTTACTTTCCTCGGTTGACTCGGAGATTACACGAAGCATTTTTTTTCCATCCAACGCACATCCACTCAGTAGCTTTTTTTCTCTGTCCCCCTCTTATTACGTCACAAGCCACTTCAACACTCGAAGTCTAACCTCTGTCCTGACAAAAGCTACAAGAACTGCAAAAAAGTAAAATATATGACAAAATAACAATTACCGTTTTTTTTTCATGTATAATACGCCCCCATGTATAATACGCACCCTAAAAATGGCATGTTGATGCTGGAAAAAAGCCTGTACCCATGTATAATACGCACCCAATTTTTTTTTATTTTTATTTTTTTTTCTTAAGTCCCAATGATCGTCACACACGCAGGGAGGCAATGAGTCCCATTTTTATAGTCTTTGGTATGGTCTTTGTTGCCGTTGATTTCTCCGACTGCCCCGTGAGGCACCACCGTGATCAGTGCGGACGTGAAAAAGGCGGGAGAGACGCTGAAGAGGAATAAGAACACCCTTGGAAACCAAAACTTGCCCCTCGTCGTGACTCGGAGCCGCAACAAATGTTTCGGATTTGTGTAGGGTACATTGTGACAGCAAACGAGCAGGTGATCGAGCAAGCGTCTGATACGAGAGCATTGCGGTCGTATGGAGCGTGTTTGAAGTGAACAGCAGAGACAAAAGGAACAAGGCAAAGTGTTGTGAAATAAAATATTACCTGTAATACGCATTTTGTTATTTGCTGATTGAAACTGCTAATTAAACTGTGAATTGAAACTAATAGGAAGAAAACAACTCTCGCTCTTTATATAGCTAACGTGTCTTGCGCATCCTCTCTGCGCATCGGATCCATAGTGCGCATGCACAGTCATACTGCCTCCGTATGACGTCCGGTCCGCGATGGAGATTAAAAAACAAACAATATTTGACAATAACACACCATCAAGGATTGCACCATCGCATCAAACGATGTGTCGTCAATTATGAATTTTACTGACTAAGTGTGTTGGGCAGGATGGCTGAATGCGATGCGCAATTGACAACAAACAAGAAAAAAGGTGATTTCAAGTTTTATTTCGAGGGAGATTTGTCATGTCTCGTCCCCAGTTTTGCTATGTGTCTAGGTTGCCATAGTTTCTGTTCGCGTCGCCCCTCCCTTCCTGTGTCACCTCAATCAATGTAACGTGTTTTGTATTTAAGTCCTGTCTGCCCCTCGCTCACCGTCGGATCATTGCATGTGTTACTGTCATGATGTCTGTTTGGTTTCTGTTCCTTTCTTTGGTAATGTCACCCTGTCTTTTTGTTCCACGACTTTGTCGGTCAGTCCTGTTGTTGGTTTTATTGTACCATGATTTTCTTTAAAATAATTTTTTTCTTTTTTTTTTTTAATTTGTACCCATGTATAATGCGCACCCCAGATTTTAGGACAATAAATTAGTTAAATTTTGCGCATTATGCACGGAAAAAAACGGTATTATGGCTTATACCCACGCCCGGTCCTACTCTACGGAGCTCTCTTTCACCTCCGTGGAATCCGGGGGCTGGCGCTCGGCCGGGTGGCTGTTCAGGGACGGTGGATGGGGCTCGGACATGGCTTTTACGCACGCCCGGTCCTACTCTACTGAGCTCTCTTTCACCTCCGTTGATGGAAGTCGAGGGCCGGCGCTCTGCCGGGTGGCTGTCCGGAGACGGTGGATGGGGCTCGGTCATGGCTTTTACGCACGCTCGGTCCTATTCTATGGATCTTTCTTCCACCTCCGTGGCTGGAAGTCCACGCCACCACACGCCTGGAAGTTTGTTTTGTTAAATAAAGAGCTGTTTACCAAACCCACGTCTTTCTTTGTACTTTGTTAAGGCTACAATATAGTTATATACTAGATCTGTGGAATAACGACGAGACTGACGTCAGGGCTCACGCGCGGCGTTGTTGACAAAGGACGAAGAATTTGATCGATGGATTTAATGATTTAGAGTGCACAGATGGTTCGATAATATTATTGCTTATATAATAGTTATTTGATTTCTAATTTATATATCGTTATATGGGCCTGTGGAATATTTTGAAGTGCAAGCGCCGTCAGCGGACCGCACCCATTGTTGACGAAGGACGATCGATGGATTTAATGAATTAGAGCAGTGCTTCTCAAATAGTGGGGCGCGCCCCCCTTGGGGGCCGCGGTGCTATTCCTGGGGGGGCGCGTGTGACCCTGGGGAACAGGCTTTTTTTTTGGCAGTACTAGAATAAAGTGTAATTGCGCGTTTACTACAGCAGGGGGCAGTGGCGCTCTCATTGTTACTTCTGTCACGTTTGCGACAGTGCAACATTTTACGACTTACAAGACAAGTTAGGATAGTCACGGTGGGGAGGGGGGGCGCGAATAGTTTTCTTCTTGCTAGGGGGGGGCGTAACAGAAAATAATTGAGAAGCACTGAATTAGAGTGACACAGATGATTTTATAAACGTGTTATTTATGTAATAGTTTTTTATTTTAAAGAACTCTGAATGTTACGTCAGGGCCGTTCTCAGCTCTTTGTTTGTGTTTATGTCACGTTACCATACCTATCGTTTAGCCTGTTGTTGCTTGTTCATGACTGTTCTTGGTGTTGGATTTTGTCAAATAAATTGCCCCCCAAAATGCGATTTATACTCCAAAGCGACTTATATATGTTTTTTTTTCACTTTTTTGGGCATTTTATGGCTGATGCGACTTGTACTCCGAAGCGACTTATAGTCCGAACATTACGGTAAATTGGTTTATAATTTACAGTTTTGGAATGCAGGAGGCAACAGGACTACCTAGGAGAAACATGCAAACTCCATAGAGGAAAGCCGGAGTCAGAACTGAAACGTTCATCCCGCCTCTCCGCGAGATATGAGTAAAGTTAACTTTTGACGCGTTGTGTCGCGTACTTGTATGTCTATCGTGTTATGTGTCTCGTCACCGTGGGATAGAGAAAAACGTAATTTCGGTCTCTTTGTGTGTTGTGACATGTGGAGAGATTGACAATAAAGCTGACTTTGACTTTGACTTTGAAATGTTTGTAGTTAAAAAATGTCTGAAAAAAACTATTGGCACCCGGGCCCCTTCACGATACTAAATCTGGCCCTCCTTGCAAGAGGTTTGGACACCCCTGGCCTACATGAAGCCTGGTAAACGTGATCGATATAAAATACAAAATAGATTGACTTTTTTAAAAATCAATTTAGCTTTGCTTCGATACAATAAAATAATTTTCTGTTATCCACATTCATCCATTCATTTATTAATTTATTTATTAATGAATGTCGCGAAATGTTGAAAGGTTCAAGGGGGCCGGATACTTTCGCAAGGCACCGTAAATGGTGAGGCAGGAGGCGAGGAACAACGCTCATCTGCGCTCCTTTGTGCGGCGCCGGAGCGAGTACCTGTCTAAGGAGGACAGAGAGAGAGCAAGAAGTTGCGGCACGGGATCAAACAGGCCAAAGCTGACGGGATGACACCTTATTTTGCGGCAGGTAGAGGTTTTATAAACGGCAAGGAGATTCGCATATCTTACAGGTTATGGCAGTGTACAAATATAATGGTTACGTAGTTGTTCACTCATTCCTTCTAGTAAAAGGTTTACTCTTACGTTTTCTCTTGTTTGATAAATATATTTGTGTATTGAAAAGCCTTAATATTTAAAGATATTATAATAGGAGTGTTAGAGTTCACAAATTATCTTGATTGTACGATTATGTTGGAGTGTAGACTAGAATTATTACGTTTGTTAAAACCTTTAACCTTGACTCTGGAAAGTTTCCACAAAATGATGTGGAAACATTCTTGCTTAGTTATCTAAAATGCTCCACTAGTTTCTGTTTCCACAACCTTGTAAAATAAAGCCTTAAGACCCTCTGCAC